>NC_080056.1:14898492-15003492 GCF_026212465.1 Amaranthus tricolor
TATATATATATATATATATATATATATATATATATATATATATATATATATATATATATATATATATATATATATATATATATATATATATATATATATATATATATGTATATATATATATATATGTATATATATATATATATATATATATATATATATATATATATATATATATGTATATATATATATATATATATATGTATATATATATATATATATATATATATATATATATATATATATATATATATATATATATATATATATATATATATAGATTTAGGATCAAATGAGAAGGGGTCTCAAAATGAGAAGGGTAAGAAGTAATTTCATCCATCGAGATTAAAAATCAATGGTCAGGATGAGTTTGATCCTTGCACGCTGTTCATGGCCTTTTATAATCGGTTATTTAGTTTTTTTCAAACCGGTTTACCTCTTACACGCGGTTCACTTTATCTTCTTCCTTCTCGTGCGATTTCCTTTTCTCTCTCTTCTCTCATCCGATTTTCATTCTCACAGTTTTTTTGATCTTCAATTTTACATTTTCCTCTTCTATTTCAGTATCAAATCTACATCTTCTTCTTGTTAAATCCTTAAAATTTTTGGCTGAATCTCGACATTTTTCGTTGTTCTTCAACCGTTCTTCGAATTAATTTCAAGTTTTTCTATAATAAAACTCAAAATCTTGATATTTTGCTTATTTATATTATTTTGTTCTACCGTTCTTTGAATTTTCGGCTGAATTTCGACATTCAGAAGTGTGCCCATTGATGATATTCATTTCTAGATCAAGGTATAATTTCTTTAATCTTCTTCAATTTACCCATTTTCAAATTCATTTGTCAATCAAATTATTGATTTCGCCTATAATGCCCTCTTTTATTGCTCTCAAATTCTTAATTTCACTTTGCAATTATGATTTGTAAATGTCACATACTTTGTCAACAAAAAAATTTCCATGATTATAGTTCTTTTACTGCTTCCAATTATTTTTCTTTTGGGTTTTTGTTTTTAGGGAATTTTGTCTTTCCCTTTAATATTCAGTTATGCAAATGGAAAACTGGGTGTTCATTTATCTGAGTTTGTGAAATTTGTTTGTGATATTTTAGTGTTTATCTGTAATGAAATTTGTTGATTTGAGAGCTACTAAAAGTAATGCCCACCAGGTGTTTGTATAAATGATAATGATTTATCATGACATAATATCTATGTGATATGTTTTAGGGAATTTCTCAAATAGTAACTACTTTCAGAGCAACATTTCCCATAATTAGTTTGGTTCCTGTGAATTTGGCAAATTAACGATGTATCCCGGAGTGTCATTATCTTAAACAAACTTACAAGGACGGAGGGAGAGATTGAGTGATTTGGTGGTCAATGTAGTATATTAGGACACTCTAATTAAATGAATTGGATAATTTCTTATGCAGGCTCCATTGAGGCTTGTTGCGAGAGCTAAGATTGCAAGTTCTTTGTTGTTATCTGATTTCAACAAGAAAAGATCTCAAGTTTTACATGATATGTTCAATTTCAAGGGGAAAAGACGCTCCATTGCCAAACAAGTTTCAATTAGAAGGAAAAAAGTTCGCCAATGGAAAAAGTTTTTAGTTGTAGAAAGCTGAACTTGTTTTGTTTTTGTCTACTAGTTTCAATTAGAAGAAAAAATATTACTAGCTAATGTGATTAGTATAATTACTTTAGTATTGTAAATGGTGTCTTTATCAAGAACATATTGATAATGAACGAAGACAGTAACTGTATATAGTCATAGTAACCTTTAATCATAACATAGTATTTTTTCTAAGAACATAGTAGCATTCACTTTTGCAACAAAGATTTTTCAAACTTACAAAAGAGAAGACAGTAACTATACATAGTCATAGTAGCTTTTAGTCACAACATAGTATCTTTTTCTAAGAACATAGTAGCATTCACTTTTGCAACAAAGTTTTTCCAAAATTAAAAAAAAAGCAGTAACTATACATAGTCATAGTAACCATTTATTATAACATAGTACCTTTTTCTAAAAACATAGTAACATTCACTTTACCAACAAAGTTTTTCCAAAATTAAAAAAAGAAAACAGTAACTATACATAGTCATAGTAACCATTAATCATAACATAGTATCTTTTTCTAAGACCATAGTAGCATTCACTTTTGCAACAAAGTTTTTCCAAAATTAAAAAAAGAAGATAGTAACTATATATAGTCATAGTAACTTTTAATCATAAGATAGTATCTTTTTTAAAAACATAGTAGCATTTACTTTTTGCAACAAAGTTTTTCCAAAATTAAAAAAAGAAGACAGTAACTATACATAGTCATAGTAACGTTTAATCATAATATAGTATCAAATTACAACAGAATAGTGTATTCAAAACTTTCAAACTTCTAAATAAATAGTCATCTTGATAATCTCTTCATCTTCAAAATCTGTTCTTCAGCATCAACTTTTCTGCATAATAAAAATTTTGCACTTTCATTTACATAATCAAATTATTAAATAAGGATACATTAAAATATAAGCAAATAAGGATACATAACCAAGAACACAGTAACAAAAAAAATCTTTCATTGTCACTCCCACATTCTCATAACCCCCAACATTTTCCTTAAACAATCTAAAGGATTTAACCGGTCCTATATTAACCCGTGCATTCTTAGATATGAAATTTTTGTGTAACAAAGTCATTTTCCTATTACCCAATAAATATTGGCGCGATGTAGGGCTAACTAGACAATGATTGTGCGCCTCTTCGAATTTTAAAACATGGTATGTTCTCTTCACTATGTCATATTTTAGAAATCAATCTAGCTTTACAACCAATTCTTTTGGTTGATCTCTTATAACGTGGAACAACATCTGCACTTTTCTTAGGTTTAGGTTTTATGATACCCTCCCTACTACAAACAAAATATTTTAAAACAACAATACCCTTTTTTTTGTAGCTAGTAGATGAACGTATATCATAACCGCAAATTTCAGCATATTTACCATAAAAATGTAAGGCTTTCTCTAAGTTTTCAAAAGTCATACCAAAAAATGACATTTTATCAAACTCACAATGAGGAATCCACAGTGTGGAACCATTTGGGGTAACTTGTGTTATAGTTCTTGGAATTTGAGTCCCTGTATAACAATCCAAAGTTTTTCCAAAATTAAAAAAAGAAGACAGTAGCTATACATAGTCATAGTAACCATTAATCATAACATATTATCTTTTTCGAAGAACATAGTAACTTTTTCTAAGAACATAGTAGCATTCACTTTTGCAACAAAAACTTTTCAAACTTACAAATAAAAGACAGTAAATATGCACAATCGTAGTTTCCTTTATTCATAACTTATAAAATGTACCTTCAAATTCAACCAATTGTAAAGGTGAATGTGATGATTCCTTTTCAGGGAGGGCAGTTTCTTGTGAATCTTCCATTAATAGCACTGTAGAATAATTATAATTGGAAAAACAGTAACTTAGAATATTACTAGTATCCATTATTAAGAACATATTAACTTTTAATAAGGTTAAAGTTCAATAATTTCTAAGAAGATAGTAATCTTGATTACAGAATACAGTGACAACAATGAATCCCAGCAACACTTTTTAAAATCAAACTTAAAATCAAAAACTATAATCTAAACATGACTTGAATCAAAACTTTTTAAACTCATAAACCCTAAAAATCAAACACAGTAACAACAATGAAATCAAGAACACAGTAACACATAAACCCTAAAAATTGAAATCATAATTTTAAACACATAAACCCTAAAAACAACAATTTATAATCACATTGAACAAAAACTAAGAAATCAATCAAAACAAATCTGAATTTATAAACACGTACACATAAGAAATCGAAAACAAGTGAAGATTTTTTGCAGACTAAGAAATCAAGAGAAGAGGAAGATTTTCGCAGAAGAAAACGAAAACTAAAAAATGAATCAAAACAAATCGAAAAGTAAAAACTCAAAAATGGTAAATTTCTAATTTTCATACCTTAATTCAAGAGAAGAGGAAGATTTCACAGAAGAAATCGAAGGTTTTTTGACGATTTTGAAGGTTTTTCGAAGAGTATAGCTTGGAAGAGAAAGACGCTATTGTTCTTCAAAAAAAACTGAATCATCCTTTTTCTTTTCTAGCCCTATTTTTCCGGTTTGTTATCCAGGCCATTAGATCTTTTAGAAATCGAAGGCTCAAAATCATTCTCATCCATTTCATTTTCATACCCCTTCTCATTGGATCCCTCCTATATATATATATATATATATATATATATATATATATATATATATATATATATATATATATATATATATATATATATATATATATATATATATATATATATATATATATACATATATATATATATATATATATATATATATATATATATATATATATATATATATGTATATATGTATATATATATGTATATATATATATATATATGTATATATATATATATATGTATATATATATATATATATGTATATATATGTATATATATACATATATATATACATATATATATATATATATATATATATATATATATATATATATGTATATATATACATATATATATATATATATATATATATATGTATGTATATATATATATATACACACACACACATATATATATATATATATATATATATATATATATATATATATATATATATATATATATATATATATATATATATATATTTATACATATATTTATATATACATATACATATATATATATATATATATATATATATATATATATATATATATATATATATATATATACATATATATATATATATATATACATATACATATATATATATACATATACATATATATAAATATATATATATATATATATATATATATATATATATATATATATATAGTATTACGTTAATATTATTACATACATTGATATATAAATAGTTATACTTTTCCCATGCGTTTCAGCACAATGAAGAAAGTGCGGGAAAAATGGGATCTATACTCACAGCCACATTTCCGAAACTGACAGCAGTAAAGGTACACATACAACACTATTCGAATTTATGGGTTTTAAACCTTTTTTAGCACTTTCGCGCATAAAGTAGCTCTCAACTTGGTTTGTTTGCACGAAACATGGCACACTACACTATTTGGTATATATTATTGTGTTGAAGTTATTAAAATTTAAAATAATAGTCATATAGTAGAAATTACGTGTTAAGTTTCGATTTTATCGGTTTTAAAGCTTTTTTGGCACTTTCGCGCAGAAAATAGCTCAAACTTGGTTTGTTTTGCACGAAACTTGGCACACAACACTACTTGGTACATATTATTGTGTTGTAGTTGTTAGAATTGATAATAATAGTCATATGCCAGAAATTATGTGTTAAGTTGCATTTTTATGTGTTTTTAAGCTCATTTGGCACTTTCGCGCATAAAGTAGCTTAAACTTGGTTTGTTTTGCACGAAACTTGGCACACAACACTATTTGCTATATATATATTATTGTGCTGAAGTGGTTAAAATTTAAAATCATAGTTATATACTAGAAATTACGTGTTAAGTTGCGATTTTATGGGTTTTTAAGCGTTTTTGGCACTTTCGCGTATAAACAAGCTCAAACTTGGTTTGTTTTGCACGAAAACTTGGCACACAACACTATTTAGTGTATAATATTGTGTTGAAGTGCTTAGAATTGAAAATAATAGTCATATGCTATAAATTACGTGTTAAGTTGAATTTTTCTGGGTTTTGTAAGCTTCTTTAGCATTTTCGCGCATAAAGGTGCTCAAACTTGGTTTGTTTTGCATGAAACTTGGCACAAAACACAATTTGGTATATATTATTGTTTTGAAGTGGTTAGAATTGAAAATGATAGTCATATGCTAGAAATTACGTGTTAATTGCCGATTTTATGGGTTTTTAAGCTTTTTTGGCACTTTCGCGCATAAAGTAGCTCAAACTTGGTTTGTTTTGTACGAAACTTGGCGCACAACACTATTTGGTATATATTATTGTGTTGAAGTGGTTAGAATTGAAAATCATAGTCATATGCTAGAAATTACGTGTTAAGTTGCGATTTTATGGGTTTTTAAGCTTTTTTGGCACTTTCACGTATAAAGTAGCTTAAACTTGGTTTGTTTTGCATGAAACTTGGCACACAACAGTATTATGTATATATTATTGTGTTGAAGTTGTTAGAATTTAAAATAATAGTCATATGCTAGAAATTACATGTTAAGTTGCGATTTTATGGGTTATAAGCTTTTTTGGCACTTTCGCACATAAAGTAGCTCAAACTTGGTTTGTTTTGTACGAAACTTGGCACACAACACTATTTGGTATATATTATTGTGTTGAAGTGGTTAAAATTGAAAATAATTGTCATATTCTAGAAATTACGTGTTAAATTGCAATTTTATGAGTGTTTATGCTTTTTTGGCACTTTCGCGCATAAAGTAGCTCAAACTTGGTTTGTTTTGGACGAAACTTGGCACACAACACTATTTGGTATATATTATTGTGTTGAAGTGATTAGAATTAAAAATCATAGTTTTATGCTAGAAATTACGTGCTAAGTTTCGATTTTATGGGTTTATTAAGCTTATTTGGCACTAAACATCTATTTTCTCTTAGTGCTTTCGATAAGCTGATAATACTGTTAATTGCGGCTACTACACTCTCAAATACCTGAACGATATCTTACAATTCGTGAAGGAGGTTAGAATCGAAAACATTGACGCCGTAAGTATTTGTTACGTTCTTAAATTATAGTATTATATATTTACTATTGGTAAAAGCTAATATTTATGTATCACTTAATTTAATATGATATTATAGGTTTTTTTCGACACTTAAAGGGAAGCACGCGCTTTGAGAGATGAAGAAATGCGCCAAATTAAAGACAAGATTGCCGTGTATCTTGCTAATTTTTGTTCTTGGTAAATAATGTAATTAGTTTAGATTTAGGACTTTAATTTGTAAATATACATATTATTTTATATATGATCGTGAGTTTACAATGAGATTATTGTTGATAATTGGTGATTATCATTGGATTGGATTAATCATTGTTTACATTGTACATTATTGGACTATTTAATAGTATTAAACAAAAAAAGCAAATATATATATATATATATATATATATATATATATATATATATATATATATATATATATATATATATATATATATATATATATATATATATATATATATATATATATATATATATATATATATATATGCTGCGGGCGTCCCTAAAACCGCAGCATATAGTGAAAGAAAATATGTTGCGATTTTGGGAAATAATGTAACAACATAATAAAATATTTTAAATTTCTAAAAAAATTGGTTAGTCTTATGGGAACAACATAGTAAAATATTTCTATGAAAGTATTTTAAATAATGTAACATACCTAGTAGTAAAGGCATGTTCTCTTCGTCTTATCTGATTGGGTCTGATCTGAATCTTTTTTGTTTGGTCTGCTCTGATCTAGTCTAGTCTGATCTGGTCTGATCTGATCTGATCTGGTCTGATTTGATTTGGTTTGTGATCTTATATGAACTGATCTGATTTCATAAAGTTATTATTATTATTATTATTATTATTATTATTATTATTATTATTATTATTATTATTATTATTATTATTATTATTATTATTATTATTATTATTATTGTTACTATTATTATTATTATTATTATTATTATTATTATTATTATTATTATTTAATTCATTAATTAATTATTAACAAATATTTTAATTAACTAATTAATATAATAATTTTATTACATTATTTATATTATTAAAATTATTTTTTATATGTTTATTTTTTAATTATTATATTAAGTAATTAATGAATATAATAATAATATTAATAATAATAATAATAATAATAATAATAATAATAATAATAATAATAATAATAATAATAATAATAATAATAATAATAATAGGTAATCATAATAATAATAATATTAATAATAATAATAATAATAATAATAATAATAATAATAATAATAACAATAATAATAATAATAATAATAATAATAATAATAATAATAATAATAATAATAATAATACTGCTTCCGTTCTATTTTGATCTTGCACATTACTATAACGGGTAGTTTTAAAAGTTCTTCCACTTTAGAATACTTTCTATTTTTAGAAAGTTTTTATGCCACTTTTACCCCCTTAAAATTCGTCATTATTTTCTTTTTGTACCTCTTTTCTTTTATTTATAATTATTATTTTTTCTCTCTTATACTTTCATTAAAATCATTACTTCACGCTACTATTTAATTAAAATAATAGTCACTACAACCTCATACTTCCAATAATTAAAATAATGCCCACTACAACCGAAAGATTTATCTTCTTTAATATGTGTGAAAAACCCAAAGTTGAAGATCAAAAAAGAACGGAGGGATTAATAATAATAATAATAATAATAATAATAATAATAATAATAATAATAATAATAATCAAGATCTGATCTGGTCTGGTCTGATTTGATCTGATCTGATCTGAACTTTTCTAATTATATCTGAATTGATCTTGTCTGATTCGATATGATTTGATCTGATCTAATCTGATCTAATTATAATAAAATAAGTATTAAGTTCAAAAAATAAGTTGAAGAAAACAGTCTCTAAGCTGACCGGTGAAAAGGAAGGGTGATCCGATGTAAGGAAAAGTATGATAGAAATGAAAAAAGAGAAATTCCACATAGTAGCATCCCGTTTTCATGAAATGCCAGTGAGAGCACTTTTTTAAGAAAATTCTACGTGGTAGCATCCAGTTTATGCACAAACTAATTACCGTAGCATTCTCCGTTAAGTTCTTGTTAAATTTCGTTTAATTCATCGTTTTGTAAGTTTTTTCCACATGGTAGCATCCAGTTTTTGTTTAATTCAAAAATGTTTAATTCACCAATTTAATGTTTAATTCACCATTTAATTTATTAACGCCCATAAATGTTGTAATGATTTGTTTTCATTCAAATTGTTGGCATTATAAATTTAAAAAGGTAAGTAGCCAAGCACTACTACTAATACATATTTACTTCAAGCAAAAGTAGAGATAATTCTAATAATAATAAAATGATGCACAAGTAGATACAACAAAAGACTAAGTTTTGTTAGACATTATAAAAACTGGTTCCCCATTGTCTCCATCAACACCAAATCCTACTTGCCATCTTTCTTTTTGTTAACGGCGTTAATCATTAGCTTTTTGTAATATTAGTTTATACGTTTTTGTTCATAAATTGTAAAGAAAAAGATAAATAAGTAGGTAACTTTTTTGTAGCAGATCTTTTTTAGCAGGAAAATACTTGCTTTTATTATTAGAATTATCTCTAGTTTTGCTTGAAGTAAATATGTATTAGTATTAGTGCGTGGCTACTTACCTTTTGAACTTTATAATGCCAACAATTTAAATGAAAACAAAATTATTACAACATTTATGGGGGTTAATGAATTAAATATTAAATTGGTGAATTAAACGTTAAAATTGTGAATTAAACAAAAACTGGATGCTACCATGAGAAAAAAACTTACAAAATGATGAATTAAACGAAATTTAACAAGAACTTAACGGAAAATGCTACTGCAACTAGTTTGTACATAAACTGGATGCTACCATGTGGAATTTTCTTAAAAAGGTGCTATCACTAGCATTTCATGAAAACTAGATACTACCATGTGGAATTTCCCATGAAAAAGTTTATGTACGTGAAGAGAAAATCGTGGTCAGGGAACCTTCATGACGATGAGAACAAGACATGGAAGAAGAAAGAGAGAAATAAAAACGGCAACTATTGAAATCTATTGCTTTAATTCTTTGCATTTTATTTGTTTTTGTTTCAAAATAGAAGAGAAATTCAATATAAATTTGTTTCTAATCACCCCTGTCAAAATTTGATTCACCTAAATTGATTCACGATCCATCGGAATAATGATTGGTGATAGGGAATATCTTAACCCATAATTTAAGAATCTCTTATAAAGCCATTAACACAACAAATTTTTTTTTAAAAAAAAAATTGTTAAAAACAAACATGAAACCTGTGCTTCTTAAAGCGTTTTAACTTATTGAAGTTGTTATTTTAATTTATTGAAGTTCGTATTTTAACCTATTTGAATTGATACTCTTATCTATTAATATTCATAGTTGGAGTTGGTGTTTTAACCTTTTAAATTGTTATTTTACTCTGTTACGTTGTCAACCTTTTGAAGTTGGTATTTTAACCTATTAAGTTGGAATGTAAACCTAGAAGGGTTGATATTTAACTTATTAAAGTTGGTGTTTTAACCTGTTGTAGTTGGTGAAAACACCAACTTTAAAATACCAAATTCAATAGATTAAAGTACCAACTTCAACAGCTTAAAACATAATTTTAAATACTTTAATAGGTCAAAATACCAACTTAAATAAGTCAATATATCAACTTAAACACCATAAAATACCAACTTAAATAGGTTAAAATACCAACTTCAACAAGTTAAAATATTAACTTGAATATGTTAAAATACCAACTTGCATAGATTAAGCATCGAAAAAAGATCAATTAGACCATCAGAATAAGCAACTAGCCATCGTGGAAAGCAACAACAGCAACAGCGGCAAACAGCTCAAAGCCAATAACACGAAGAAACAGCAATCGAGTCACAATTTACAAAGGCACACACTAAAAATCAGTTCCATGAACAACAACAACCCGTGCATCAGCAACAATAATTAACTAAAATTTTGTTAATTGTTGAGATTTGCTAAACTGTGGTTTTGGATCAAAAATGAGTATTTTAGTACCTTAGTTTCAGACTTTACAAATGTATTAGTACGTTTTGAGATGTAAGGAGTGTTGTTGATACGGTTGTACTTTTGAATAGAATAATATTTTTACATCTTTGTCAATATTCAAAAACGAACAGGGCTAGACCCGGGAATTTAGGAATGGGGTTGCAAAATATTTTTTAATATGTATTTTAAAGCGCGATAAAATCAAAATTTTATTTTTTGCCTTACATCAATAAAGCATGAGATAGAATATGTAATAATATATTTATTGAAGGTCTTTTATACCAAAAAAATACTAATATTTGATTATCGTATAGGTACTGATCATTTTCCTTCAAAGAAAATATGATCATTATTTAAAATTAAACAAACATATTAGAAAGAAATTTGATACGTATATAATTTTGTAGGGTGAAAACTGAAAAAGAATGCATAACTACAATGTGCTCTTGGTTTACTTCTTAACAAAGTACAATTTATTTCTTTACAAAAAGCTTGCTTTATACAAATACATTAGGAAAACTAAACAAATTTTTACATCTATTTATTTTTTTACTGAAATAAACTTAATATTATAACTAATTAAATATGTTTTTATTTAATACTTCTCATTTGATTTTTATACTTTATCCAATTCATTAATTCAATGCTATATATATTCTCTAATCGAATATAATTAAAAATTAAAAAAAACTGATATTAATAAAATTTACATTGACACGAATTAAATAAGATCTCATTTCACTATATTTTAACATTTAATTTCTTTAAATTGGAGGATGTATAATACTCCCTCCGAACCAATTTAGATGTTCCATTTGCTTGGGCACAGTTATTAAGGATAGTGTGGGGTTCCATTAAAAAGGGTAAGTAGGTAAATGATAAGTAGTGAAAGGTAGTTGGGTAAGTAAAGTATATGGGGGTATATTCATAATTACTTGTGTGAACTAAAGATATTTAGGTAAAAAAAGATTGACGAAAATAGAAATGGGAAAACTAAAAAAACTTTGCCAAATAAGAAAATAAGACAACTAAATTGGTTCGGAGGGAGTATTATTGTTTATCAACTCCGCCCCTAGTAACATAGGTGAGTTTTGTTGACTAAGTAAAATTTAGAGTTGACTTTATTCCCAAACTCAGACATCAGTCATAGTATTAGTTTTTGGTATTTTTTAAAAAAAAAATCAAACTCGAATGTATTAGTGGAATATATTATATTTTAAAAATAAAGTTATTTGATAAAGTATATTTGAGATAAGTATGTTGAACTTAGTTTTCGGGTAGGAACTATTTTGACATCTCGAAATATTTTGATGGTGATTTTATAATTAAAGTTTAATTTTAATGTGGTTTGTTCGAATAAGGAGTCATAGGATTATAAGGCCTATTTTGGCATCTATAAATAGTTAGAACATACTTCTGATAATATTTATATATACAAGGGTTAATTGTTGTCGTCCCGGTACCCGGTGGTGTAAGGCAAAAGAGGCATCCACTGCTAGGGGAAAATCGGACATTCTTAAACAGGTCTATTTTAATAGATTGGGTTCGGTCGACAAACCTTAGAACGTAATTGTGTAAGACCATCTTATCGACATCTAACACCACGTTCATTCCTTCTTTACTTGTTGATTATGTTTTCAATGATTTGTGAAACCATACTCATTTGATTTATTAAATAAAAGCTTAAATGTTTTAAATTTTTTTTCAAACTTTGACTAGTTTAAGTTGAATTTATATATTCATATAACTGATTGATAACTTTTTAAATTTCTTTGTATTTAGAGACAATCTTGTATGTGTTTTATGATCTAGAAAAACTAATTACTCCCCACTGATTATGGATTTACATTTTTATACAGATAGTGAATGATTACATGATCACTACCGTGCGGGCTGGAAGTGTAAGAGTCGATTCTAGGACTTTTGATGACATATGGTTTCTTGCTTTTAGACTTTGAGACATTTGTTTCTTTTCTTTTAAAGGAGTTTTGCTCTACAATGATGCTCTAAAATTTAGCTATTTTAAGTTTTGTATACTTTTAAGTTTAGGTATATATTTTTGTTCTTATTTATTTAAGAGTATGTGATAATCGCCTTAAAGGTTATTTTCGCATAACTATTTTTGTTTAAAAAGACGGTTGTTACATTTTTAGTTTTAAAGTGATCACTATTGGACTGTCTTACGATAAAATCATCTCTATTGGACTGGCCTAATTATACATTTTTAGTTTTAAAGTGATCACTTATAATGTGAAAGTGATTACTTATAATTTTCAAATAATCACTTTTTATAATCTGATTATTCATAACCTTAAAATGATTACTTACGATCTTAAAGTAACTAATTAAAGAAATTTACTAATTATATGATCCCATTTCAGACGACCTATAAAAAAATACAATAAGAGAGACTTTATAGTTGGCGTGATTTTTAAATGAAAAAATATGATGATGATTGATGGGTCAAAAATTGGCTCCGAGTTTAATGAAATTTTCTTGTCTTCATTTTATAAAAACGACAAATCATTATTTAAATTTTGAATCATTCTTTCTTAAAATAAATTAATACACCTAATGATTTTATTCTTGAGTCGCAGATTTTACAAAACGCTAAGTCTCTAATCATCTCATTTAATAAAGTTATGATTATTTGAGTTTGAACTTATTTAAATTTTGTTAATAACTTTTATTTACAGCACTGAATATAATGATGATGGACAAAAAATATTGTAACTCTTTCGCAAACCAAATCATCTAAAAAAATTAGTTATATCTTTTATTACTCTTATGCCTTGACGAGTAGTTTGTACGTTACACTTTTAATATTCAATGTTAAGATAACTTTTAATGTGACAATTTTGGATTATTTTAATATCATAATACATTTTATTTGCTAATATTTAATATTTTTGGTTGAATGTAATTACAAGGTTATCCAAACAATACTATAGAATTTTAATTTAGGATTTAAATTCCAATATTTTTCAAACAACTATGTGGATTTGAAATATAAAAATTTAATTATTTGATATCCAAACGAGATTGAGGAATTGGAAATGAAATTTAAATCCATAATTTCAATTTCTTGAATTGAATTACGAAAATTCAAATGAAATTCGTGTTTTCAAATGCTACCTAATATTATAATTCGAGAATTAAGTTTTAGATGTCATTTGTCTTAAAGCTTTAAGTATTTAATTTTCGTTGTTATTTTTTATCAATTATTTTTCTGGTTTTAGTTTTACGTTAAAACTCAATATTTTTAATTTCTTGTCTCTTTCAATTTATATGCCAATAAAAACTCCAGGTGCTATCAATTTGTAAGTTTTTCTTTTCTTATTCTTTATCATTATTAGTTAATTGAATTCCTTAGTAATTTGTAAAAAACAGTCTTTAATATTAGGGTTTTTGCAAATTACATCTTTAAAATTTTGTTTTTTTTTAAAAACTAATGCCTCCAAACTATCGAAGTCTACACCATTCAGGCCAAGTGACCGTTGACAATCCAAATGACCTTTGACCAACATAAATGACCGTTGATCATCACTAATCACCTTTGACTTTTGTTGACCATCCATAATCACTTTTAACTTTCCTAGTTACCAATAGTACCTTTATAACGTCATTTTTACCCATCATAACGATTTTTTTTTAAAGAAACGAACGTCACGATTACCTTTTGGGGTACCTCTTTCGAAAATCTGATCGAAACAAGTACTTATTTGCCTATTTGTCGATACGTATATCGAAAAATATATTTAACGTCGTTTTATCCATCATAACAATAATGTTTCAAAAAATGGACGTCGCAATTATCCTTATGGGATTACTCTCTCAGAAATCTGGTCGAAACAATTACTAAGTCGCCTGTTTCCCGACATGTAGATCGAAAAAAGATATTTAAAAGTAGTCGCAACGTTTCTTTTTTAAAAAAATATCGTTGTGATGGGTACGTAACAACGAAGTTAAATATCTTTTTTGATCTACGTGTCGTGAAATAGGCAAATAAGTACTTGTTTCGACCAGATTTCCGAAAGAATTTTCCCGTAAGGATAATCGTGACCTCCGTTTTTTTCAAAAATACCGTTATGATGGGTAAAAACAACGTTACATATCGAAAAATAGGCAAATAAGTATTTGTTTCGACCTGATTTTCGAAGGAGTTATTCTAAAAGGGTAAACGCGACGTCCATTTTTGATAAAATATCGTTATGATGGGTTAAAACGACATTAGAGTGCTAAGACATAGGAGCACTACTGGTAATTAGGAAAGTCAAAAGTCATTATAGATGGTTAACAAAAGTCAATGGTGATTAGTAATGATCAAAAGTCATTTGGATTGGTCAACGATCACTTGGTCGGAATGGTGTAGACTTTGATACTTTTAAGGCAGTAATTCGCAAAAAACAAACTTTAATGTTGTAATTCACCAAAGCCCTAAACTTAAGGCTGTTTTGCTAATTACTATTATTATTTTTATGTTAGTTTTGTTGAGAGAAGAGGCGATATAATACACACACTTTATCCCTTTGTGTTGTTAGATGAGCAAAATTAACCAATCCAATCAAACAAACAATAATAATCCCACAATCAAGCACAATAAAGTAAAAATGCGAAAATAAAGCACACACGATATTTACGTGGAAAACCCAATGCGGGAAAAAACCACGGGACCGTAAGTGGTACCACACTCTTCCACTAATCACCAATAAAATTAATGGGTACAACCAAAAATCCTCTCTAGACAACACTAGAGGTAATACAAACACCAAACAACCCTAAAACATCACTCAAAAATGGTAAAATAACAATTAGGGTAAAATTAGGGCAAAATACAAATTACCCACTTACAATGCACAAAACGACAATCCAACTGTTGAATATGTAGGTTGGGTAGATAGGAACACCATGTCAAAATTTGACGAAAAACGGAGCACGAATGGCCTTCGATCGGATCGCCGAAAGAACCGAAAATGCTACGTTGCACTCCTACTGCGCCTGATTCTCTTTTCTCTGTTTTGTGCGCAATCTCAATTACAAAAACCAATAAAGGCTGCTGCCCTATTTTTTTCCTTTTATAGTATTACCCCTTTTTTTATTATTATTAATAAATAATAATAATAATATTATTATTATTAGCCCATTATTATTAAGCCCATAATTAAATATATTAATTTGGGCCTTCCTCCAAGTGGGAGGGAATAACCCAAAAAATCTCCCCCTCACTCCAACTTGGGGGGTATGACAAGTCCCTCTTTCAAACGGCACACCTCTAACTTGTCTCTTGGAGGGATCTTCGTCAACATATTCGATCCATTTTCATGAGTACTGATCTTCACAATCTCAAATATTTTTTCTTCTATCTAATCTGGAATACAATGATACCTCCTTCGTATATGTTTCATTCGACCATGATAGGTTGCATTCTTAGCTAGGTGAATGACACTCTGACAATCACAATGTAACAAATAATCGTCTTCCCAAATCCTCAAGGAAGTCCCTCATCCACACTAACTCTTTACCAGCTTCAACAGCTGCCACATACTCTGACTCAGTAGTTGATAGAGCAACACATTTTTGCAGTTTAGATAGCCAAGAAACAACTCCCCCTGCAAACGTCATCATGTAACTAGAAGTAGACTTACTAGAATCAATATCACCTGACATATCAGCATCTGTGTAACCATCCAACACAGGTTCGCCATGACCAAAACATAAACTTACTCTAGAAGTGCCCATGAGATACCTTTGAATCCACTTAACTGCTGCCCAATGCTCCTTTCCAGGATTAGACATAAACCTGCTAACTACCCCAATAACATGAGCTATATCAGGCCTAGTACATACCATAGTATACATCAAACTACCTACAGCGGATGAATAAGGCACATTTTTCATCTTCTTCTTATCTTCATCTGTTGTAGGACATTGTTTGGAACTCAATTTCATATGCACTGGCAGTGGAGAACACACAGGCTTAGCATTGTTCATATTGAACCTTTTAAGCACCTTTTCAATGTATTTATCTTGTGATATTCACAATTTCTTATTTTTCCTATCACGAGAAATATGCATGCCTAAAATTTGTTTTGCAGGGCCAAGGTCCTTCATAGCAAAGGACTTACTCAAACTAGCCTTTAAGTCAACAATCTTATTGAAATCACGACCAACAATCAACATATCATCAACATATAACAAGAGAATGAGAAAGTCACCTTCAGCAAAATTCTTCACAAACACGCAATGATCAGCATATGTCTTGTGGAAGTCATTATCAACCATGAATGACTCAAATTTCTTGTACCATTGCCGAGGCGCTTGCTTAAGACCATACAAACTCTTCTTTAAGCGACACACAAGTTTCTCCTTTCCCTTGACCTCGAAGCCTTCAGGTTGCTCCATGTAAATTTCCTCCTTTAGGTCACCATGGAGGAAAGTAGTCTTCACATCAAGTTGCTCAATCTCCAAATTCATGCTGGCAGCCAAACTAAGTACAACTCTGATTGAAGACATCTTCACCACTGAAGAGAAAATTTCATCAAAATCAATCTCCTTCTTCTGTTCATAGCCTCGCACAACAATCCTAGCCTTGAACCTAGGTGGTTGACCATCTTCTCCGTGCTTCAACTTAAACACCCATTTATTCTTGAGTGCTCGTTTGTCGTTAGGCAACTTTTCCAGATCATAAGTGTGATTCTCATGCAAGGAATTCATCTCATCTTGCATGGCATTATACCACTCCTTACTTTTCTCATGTGACATAGCCTCCTGAAAGTCTTCTGGCTCTCCCCCATCAGTTAGTAACACAAACTCTGTAGTAGGATACCTCATAGAAGGACGTGGTCCTCTAGTAGATCTTCTCACATCATTAGGCTGTGGTTGCGGTTCAACAACTGGAGGCTCAACTTCAGGTTGATCATCATGACCATCATTACCAATATTGTCATCATCATCCTAAATATCTCCCCCTTCAACAGTAGGAGTCATCTGCGGTAAGACTGGATCAAAATTGATTGGTGTATGAGAGGATGTTTGTTGCTTTGGCTTTTCAATATCTTCAATAGTCTGATCTTCAATGAACACAACATCTCTACTTCTGAGAACTTTCCTATCTACTGGATCCCATAACTTGTACCCAAGAGCATCTTCAGAGTACCCTAAGAATATACACTTCTTTGTCTTCTTATCTAACTTGGATCTCTCATCTCTAGGAATGTGAACAAAAGCACGACATCCAAATACCCTCAAGTGCGTGTAGGAGACATCTTTACCGGTCAAACTTTCTGAGGAACATCACCATCAAGAGGATTTGAAGGTGAAAGGTTAATCAAGTACACAACTGTAACCAATGCCTCTGCCCAGAAAAACTTGGACAACTTTGCATGAGAGAGCATACATCGGATTCTTTCTTCAATTGTTCTGTTCATCCTCTCTGCAACTCCGTTCAATTGAGGTGTCTTTGGAACTGTTTTCTCAAGCTTGATGCCTTGACCCTTGCAGTAGCTTTCAAATGGGCCTCTGTACTCACCACCATTATCAGCTCTCACGACCTTGAGCTTTCTACCAGTTTCTCGCTCAACTCTAGCCTAAAACTCCTTGAAAGCAGAAAGTACCTGATCCTTGGTTTTCAACACAGTAACCCACACTTTTCGAGAATAATCATCAATAAAAGAAACAAAGTAAAGAGCACCACTATGGGATTTAGCATCCATAAAACATACATCAGTGTGGACAAGATCAAGAGGATACTTTCTCCTAGATGGGGGGCGAGAATGAAAAGCAACCCTATGTTGTTTACCAGCTAAACAATCAACACAGGATCTAAGAGATATACCTGAGACATCAGGGAGATATTGCTTCTTAGAGAGAATCTGCATACCTTTCTCTCTCATATGGCCAAGTCTATTATGCCATAACTCACAAGAACATTCATCTGCAACATTTACCTCACCCGCGCAAACCTTCGCTTGCATCATATAAAGAGAACCTTGCTTCTTACCTCGGGCTGCTATGAGATTCCCCTTGCAGAGCTTCCACTTACCATCATTGAAGTGGCTGAAGTAACCCTCTTCATCAAGTCTACCTGTAGAAATGAGATTCAATCTGATATCAGGAACGTGTCTAACATTTCTCAAAATCAGCTTACAACCGGTGGAACTCTCCAAGTAAATAGTGTCTTTGCCGACAACCCTAGATGACCCATCATTCCCCATTCTAACACTACCAAAATCACCACTAGTGTAGGACGAGAAATAGTCTTGATGCGAAGTAAGATGATACGAAGCAGCTGAATCAATCACCCAATGCAGTCATCACCAGCTACATTCAAACACTCTTTATCACCAATGAAGAGCAAATCATCATCACTGATTGCTAGAGCTGTAGTATTTTTCTCTTCAGACTTCTACTCAGATGAATCACCCTTTCTATCTTTTGACTTGTCTCTTTTCATCTTTCTGCAGAACCTCTTAATATGTCCCGGCTTGTCGCAGTAATGACAAATAATTCTACCCTTGGATTTAGACTTGTCTCTGGAATTGTCTCTACCTCGAGAAGGTCGATTTTTGCTTCTTCCCCTATTAGACTCTTATGCAACATAATGAGCTTCAGAATGGTTGGAGGAACCCATCTCCTTTCTCCTAGTCTCTTCATTCAACAGACTAGCATTGACACTCTCCATTGTCAACTTACCATCAGGAGCAGAATTGCTAAGTGATACAAATAGTGTGTCCCAAGTCTCTAGCAATGAGGAAAGTAGTAATAGTGCCTGCAACTCATCATCTAAGGACATTTTCACTGCAGACAATTGATTAATCAAACCTTGAAAATCATTCAAATGTACTACAATGCTATTACCATCGTGAAATTCTAACTTTACCAATTTTCTCATCAATGACGCTTTGCTTAAGGCGTTCTTCCTCTCATACATAGCCTCAAGTTTCATCCACAATTCATAAGCATTCGTGTCATTGGAAATATGTTAGAGCACACTAACATCAACAAATTGTCTAATGGTTCCTACCGCTTTTCGATTCAAAATTTTCCATTTACTTCCATGTTGACCAGTGGGCGTAGTCTCATTTAAGATTGGTTCATACAAATCTTTCACATAAAGAATATCTTCCATCTTAGTTTTCCACACAGCGTAATTGGCAGAGTCCAAATAAATCATACCGTGCATACTAGATTTATCATCCATCATAAACCAACACAAGAGTATCACCCAAGAAAATATAAACCAAGCTCTTGATACCACTATGTTGAGAAAAGAGGCGATATAATACACACACTTTCTCCCTTTGTGTTGTTAGATGAGCAAAAATAACCAATCCAATCAAACAAACAATAATAATCCCACAATCAAGCACAATAAAGTAAAAATGCGAAAATAAAGCACACACGATATTTACGTGGAAAACCCAATGCGGGAAAAAACCACGGGACCGTAAGTGGTACCACACTCTTCCACTAATCACCAATAAAATTAATGGGTACAACCAAAAATCCTCTCAAGACAATACTAGAGGTAATACGAACACCAAACAACCCTAAAACATCACTCAAAAGTGGTAAAATAACAATTAGGGTAAAATTAGGGCAAAATACAAATTACCCACTTACAATGCACAAAACGACAATCCAACCGTTGAATATGCAGGTTGGGTAGATAGGAACACCATGTCAAAATTTGACGAAAAACAGAGCACGAATGGCCATCGATCTGATCGCCGAAAGAACCGAAAATGCTACGTTGCACTCCTACTGCGCGTAATTCTCTTTTCTCTGTATTGTGCACAATCTCAATTACAAAAACCAATAAAGGCTGCTGCCCTATTTTTTCGTTTTATAGTATACCCCTTTTTTTAGTATTATTAATAAATAATAATAATATTATTATTATTATTAGCGCATTATTATTAAGCCCATAATTAAATATATTAATTTGAGCCTTCCTTCAAGTGGGAGGGAATAACCCAACAAGTTTCCATGATAAGTGGGTAGAATTTTCTCTAGCAGTGAGTGGCTAATCCGAATTTGTTGTATAGAATGATATTATGTGATTAATTGTATTAAACTGAGTCTATGATTAAATTTATGTTTAATGAACCTTAATTTAAATATCTTTATTAACCTTTTCAATAAAAGGAAAGTTTAAGATTAGGTTTAATTTTGAATTCATGTATATTTAGGTTATATTCGTACTAGTTTATTTAATTAATAGATTTTAGTATTTCAGTCAGTTGATAGTAAGATTAGATATAATTCCAATCAAATATTCTTGTTTTGTGCCCTGTTATTATAAAATTAGGCAAATTAATTGACTCGTTTCCTTGATTTCTATCCGCATAACTACACATTCACCGAACGCTTAAAAGTTAAAATAAATTTCACATCAATTAAGCTTGAATTAGGCAAAAAAAAACATAGAGAAAAATCCATTGTACCGAAAAATCCAAAGATTTGTTTCTTTGAATAAAATTTTGTGTATCACTATAGATTGAAACCGTATTTTTATATTCTGTTGTTTTGTCCGTAATTTTGTTTTACTTGTTTTTTGCATTCAGAAAAATTGGCAAAAAAATAAAATAAAGATGGTAAACAACAACAAATTAATGAGATTTTATTGATGTAAAATAAATTAATGAAAGTAGAGAAAATCACCATCACAAAACCTTGAAAAACCCCCCAAAAAATTAATAGTTTACCTTGAATATACGAATAGATACATTTACATTAATAATCCAACCGTTTGCTCATCCGATTTGAATAATCTCAATTTTAAATTATTTTCAATAATTCAATATTTGTCTTAATTGGTTAGCAGTATCATAACATCTATTAAAAAGACTGTAAAATATCAAATGTCACAATTCTAAAACCGCTACCAAGTGTATTTTTTTTTTTTGAGAATTAAGATATTGAAATTGTTGACCAGTCTAATGCAGTTTTTTTATATTGACCTTTGCCATTTAATTATAAAATTAAACACAATTTCATTTAGATCCAAACAGTTTAATATATTTTGTCAATATTTAAATTATGTTTGATAATAATTCTATTTATTATTGAATGTAAATTAATTACCTTAATCAAGAATATTATGTTTCATATTAAACTATGTGAATTTTCTTAATTATATATTCTGATATGTAAATATATTGATACAAAAACATGAAAACGAAATAAAGTAAGAAACATTTACATTAACATCTTTTGATGAAATTAATTACACAAAAGCTTAGAAACAACATAAAGTGAGAATCTTTTGTATGATATTTAGAAATTTGAATAAGAAATTCAAATTGAATTTGGTTAACATATCTAATGCAGTAATTATTACTATTTAAATTTGCCATTTTATTATAAAATTAACTACAATTTTATTAAGAAACAAACAATTTAATATATTTTGTCAATATTTAAATTATGTTAGATAATAACTCTATTTATTATTGAATATTAATCAATTACCTATAATTATCATAACAAACATGTGAATTTCCTAAATCATATATTCTAAAATGTAAATATATTGACATAAAAACTTAAAAACAAAATAAAGTAAGAATTATTTACATTACATACATAAATTTTAAGTTAGAAATTAGAGAACAAAACTTAATAATAGCATCTTTTAATGAAATTACTTACACAGAAACTTAAAAACGACATAAAGTAAGAATCTTTTATATGATATTAATAAATTTATATAAGAAATTTGGGTGTAACATATCTATAACATCTTTTTTTTTGGAGAATTAAGATTGACTAATTGAAATTAACTGACCTATCTAATACAATAATTAATATTATTAATATTTGGCATTTAATTGTGGAATTAATTACCATTTTATTATGAAACAAACATTTTAACATATTTTGTCAATATTTAAATTATGTTTGATAATAACTCAATTTATTATTTAATGTATATCAAGAATATTATATTTCATATCAAACTATGAGAATTTCCTTAATAATATATTTTATTATATAAATATATTGACACAGAAATTTTAAAACGAAAAAAAGAATCATTCACATAACATACATAAAATTTAAATTAGAAGTTAGGAAAAAACACAATAATAGCGTCTTTTAATGAAATTACTCACACAGAAACTTGGTCACGAAATTAAGTAAAAATCTTTTATATGATATTCAGAAATTTATATACGAAATTAGAGAACAAAATATTTATAACATCTTTTGATTTGATTTGATATATGATTCAACCAATTAAGCTGGCAAAGGTCTATTGTTTTACTATCATCTCATTTGTATGTTAAAATACATTGTATATATATTATATAACCATCATTTGCTAACCTATAATACATATTTGCTTTCTAGAGTTATTAAACTCTCTTATCACTCGATTTATTTTTTAGCAATAATTAATTCAATTAATAATTGTTAAAAATTTATTATAATGATAACAATATTTGAACGAAAATATTCAAATAAGATAAAGATAATATGTGATTGAATTATAAACTGAAACTAAATTTGTAATATTAATATTAATATTTGTATGATTTGAACCTAAGATCTTTTGTATTGAAACATGTTGTAGGAGGATATTAATGACCAACTAAGCTAAAAGCTATTTAAGTAACTCTTCTCTCTTGATATTTTTATTCACCTTTTCAAGGTATGATTTTTATAAAATATATTTAAAAATAATTTATTAATTATTACTTACTGATTGTTGCGGTGTTTTTTTTTTTAAAAAAAAACTCTGTTTTAAATGAAGAGTTGAAGCATGTTCTTGATCATTTATTTGAATTTTTTTATTTAGAGGAGAATGAAATTATGAAAAAGTGGGATTTTTTTTTACTTAATTGCAATTTGATATGCAGAGATACTTTAATTCATTATTGTTGGTGATATTTTAAATTATTTAATATGTCGAGTTTAAATTTCAGAGTGTCACTTATGGAAAAATAAGAAAATTCGATGAGATAGACTATTATATTAAATATTATTTTTTAGGGTTTAATTGAATACATAAATTTTTAACGTATATATTTATGATTTTTTTTTGTGTTTTTAATTGGAATGTTTTTGTCATACATGTGTTCTCACTTAGTTTGAGCCCTGAATTCGCCATTGATGATATGTTATGGGAAAATGTATGTCAAATCATACATCATACTAAAAAGCTTGAAAAATTCCAAGTATGACGATTAAAAAGAGCTTTTGCCAAATGGAACTCAATTATTGGCTAAAGAAAAAATGATATGACATTTAATCTTGAACAATATGACTACCATTAAAGTATCTTTCCTTAGCATTTATTTATAGTTAAATTGAGTAAAATAGAGAATATAATATAATGTATAATATATTGGTGCTAATTTTCAAAATTATGGGAGTAATATTAGGCATACAACTCTCAATATTGAGCATTTCAAATGCATAATATCGTCGGTTTATTTTTTAAATATCATATGTTTACATTTATTGATGTTAAAAAAAATCGTGCATTGCATGGATTTCCGAACTACTAATGAATTATTAGTTAAATTTATCAACAATTATCGATTAGCGAGGATAGCTCAGTTGGGAGAGAGCTTCGGACTAAAGATCTGACGGTTGCGTGTTCAATGCACGTTTTCTTTTATAAAGTAATTCGCTTTACTATTTTGAAGTCGATAAAATTTTTGTAATTAATTTTTATTAATTTAAGTGATATTTGTTTAGTTCGTTTTAGTATATACTATAGAGTTTTTTTTAGTATTTTTGATTGGATCCACTACTAATGGTATTATATGGGCAAATGTATGGAAAATTATACATTATACTAACAAGCTTAGAAAATTCCAAGTGTCGTCACAATTAAAGAGAGTTTGTCAAATGAAACTCAATTATTGGCTAAAGAAAAACCACCACACATTTAATCTAGAGTAATATCTCTACCTTTAAAGTATCTTTGTCTAGCATTTATTTATAGTTAAATTGAGTAAGTTAGAGAATATATTATACTGCATAATATATTGGTGCTAATTTTCAAAAATATGGGGTAATTTTATGCATAAAACTATCAAAATTGAGTAAATCTATTGCATAATATCTCTGACTTTATTTATTTAATATTACATATTTATGTATGTTGATGTTAAAAACTTGCACAGGTTTCCACTCTAATATTGAATGATTAGTTCAATTTATCAATAATTATTAATTAGCGAGGATAGCTCAGTTGGGAGAGCGTCAGACTGAAGATCTGAAGGCCGCGTGTTCGATCCACGCTCATCGCATTTTTTTAATTTTTTAAAATTACATTTATTAAAATATCTATCACTTAATTCGATTAACTAATGAGATGATTGAATATGAGTCGATCATACTTCTATGTTAACAATTGGTTTAGGTTTACAGCAGCTCAATCTAAATTTTGTTCGGGATAAATCAGTTTTAGTCGGATCGAGTTCGGTTTCGAGCATAATTCAGGTAGGATATCACTCAGGTCGCTCATTATTAGGTTCGGGTAATCTTGGTTAGCGGTTATGTGTCGGTTACAAAAATCAGTCACAACTCGGGTTCAGTTTTCCCATTTTTCGGTTGTCAACCGGTTCGGGTACGACTTCGATTCGAATAATGTCGATTCGATAAACCTAAAAAAAAGGAACACATTATCGGGTCGATTCACTTCGATTTCGGTTTGGATTATCGGGTCGAATCAGTTTTGAACGCCTCTAAAAATAACCTAGAGTGTTATTGTAATATTGTCAAATTTCATATTCATTAAAACTCTAGTTTTATAGCTCAAATTAGTAAAATTGTCGAATAGATTATCGATGGCAGCCATGGAAGCTTCATCAAATGAGGAAGGAGGTGTCTTTTAAGGGTCACGTGACGGTCAAAGGTTAAAATTAACGGTCAACTGTTAAAATCCTTTAAAAGGTAGTGTTTTGCAAAGAATTATATTATATAAGGTAGTTTTTTGCAAAGAATTTTAGATAAGGTAGTTTTTTGCAATCAATATTATCCCTTTAATTTAGGAATTTAAGATAATGCGTTATTTTAATTAGTATTCAAAATTCAAATCAATCTTTATTTTTGCATTATGATTTTCTACCGGAGTAATCATCAAAGTTATTGTTAGTTTGGTTGAATTGAATTGGTTGTAGTTGTCATTGTGAATCTCGTACTTGTATCATCAATCATCATCATCATTATTATTATTATTATTATTATTATTATTATTATTATTATTATTATTTTCTTTTCTTTACTTGTTTTTTCTGGGTTTGTAAAACAAAAAATTCTCATTTTCTCAAGACGGGAGCAAATACTGAAAAACGTTTTTAGTACTGTAGTTTTGATGTTTAATTATTCCTTTTTATTTTTCATATTCAAATTTCAAAATTTTCTTTTTCAAAAAATCTCAATTATTTATTAAATATTAAATAAACTAGTAAACTACTCAATTAGTATTACAAGTATACATAATTAAGTTTTCAGATACGGATTTCCTATTTTCTTCTTTACTCTATAATATTGTTCAATTATTAAAATATACTCTAACTTATTTATAAAACAAATATTTTTAAAAAATGTTTTTTTAATGTCAAAGAATTTCAATAATGTACTCCATTAAGTTATTCAATGATTGTCATATGACTATAATACGAGTATATTTGAAGATGTGTTGCACATATATATTAAAATTTTGATGAAAGATTTTTGTAAAAGTATTTATTGTTTGAGCAATTTAACTAATTAGATATAATAAATTAGTATTAGTTTAAGCATTTTTTTGTCTCCTTTTGTTTTCATCAATTTTTGAAAATAAACATTGAATATTGTTTAAGTAATGAAACGTGAAAGAGCAAAAGATACTTAAAATACTTGGATATATAAGGTGTACTTGGGGAGAACTATCAGTATGCTGAAAGTGCTTATGATCTTTCTGCTGATGAGACCTTAAATCTTGCAATACAGCGTTAGCCTTGCCCGGGGTGGTTTTCTTGGAAAATCCTTATGACGCTCAAGTCAGATCGGAAAACAGAAATCAATGAATGTATGATAATATAATGAATGCAAGATTAACGAATTGAAGGATGAGTTCAGATCAATTGAAGGAATATTTGGTTAAGTATATATTCTAAGTAGGAGGCCAGTGTATTTGTAGAGTAACGGTAGGAATATAAAAGCTTAGAGATAAATGAATGATGCAACATGTATTTATAATGGTAGAATGAAGGCTAGTTAAATGGACATCATGTGTATAACGCGTGGTAATGGTAGGTCATGGTGAGTAGTGAGCAGTTTTATAAAAATGATATCGCGCATGTTTTATAAAAGTTCGATGCTACCATGTAGACTTTCCCTTAATAAATTTGAAACCATGTTGCTAACATGTAGAAAAATCATAAAAAATGAATA
Source organism: Amaranthus tricolor (assembly GCF_026212465.1). Classification (NCBI taxonomy): domain Eukaryota; kingdom Viridiplantae; phylum Streptophyta; class Magnoliopsida; order Caryophyllales; family Amaranthaceae; genus Amaranthus; species Amaranthus tricolor. The sequence continues at coordinate 14,925,715 of NC_080056.1, forward strand.
TTTACCTAAAATAATCCAATCTTTTTATGATTTTCCTACATTAATCCCAAATATTGATTAACCATGAATAATCCCAACTTTAGGGGTTTTTGCTTAGAGTAAACTTGGGGTTAACCAATGACCTGCTCTAGTAGGTAACTCACCAAAAAAAAGTAAACTGAAAATTATTGTAAAATTAGAGAAAAATTTAAATATTCACATAAAAAAATTTTGCATGATAAAAAATCACATTTTTTTTCTACATTTAAAAAAAATGCTTTTCAAAAATTTATTTTAGTTTATCTTTTTTTTATAAAAAATAAACTTGCCATAACAAGTAATCCGATTACTAGGTTCACTATATGAAAATAACTCCCAAATTTAGGATTATTCATAGTAATCAATAGGTGGGATTATTATCGAAAATTCATAAAAAAGTTAGATTATTATAAATAATTTTTCCTAAAAAAAGTGCTACAACTCATGTTTTGCCAAACTTCATTGCTACTATAGAGAATTTTCCTATTTATTTTTAACTGTTAAATTAGGTTGGACTTATTGTAAATGCCAACATATTAACGGGGGGACACAAGTGCACACACTTCATAAGCCAAAGAGATATATACCATCCCAAAACCATATGGCAATAGGAAAAAGGTCTCTAGTAGCTTATGGATGTGGGATAACTCATCCCAACATTAACCATATCATAATTTTTGTTTTTGGTAGTTAAACAACCATCATTAGGGTGGTCTTATGCATAATTACTAAAAAGACAGAAATGGTATTGAAATTAAAATTGATCAGATATTACCACTTCCATTAAGAAAAAGATGCAACATTAGATGATGTGAGGCGACATATTGCATGAATCAAATGGTGATAACAAGTACAATGACAATGGTTTTTCATAAGTGAAGTTACCAGTAAAAGATAATACTATAGGAGTGTCTCGTAAAAATTTTAAGTCTAAAATAGTCCATTTAGTATTTATTTAATATTATATTATTTTTGGTTAATTGTTTTTTTTTTAATTCACAAGGGTCCATAGATAATCATATAGGCTTATCCAATGATCAAACTCCAAACCTACTTTTCATATAAGGGTCTTATAAAAGTTATATTGCTCAAATAACATCATTTAATAATTATTTTATATTTGAACATTTTACGCTCTACCGTTAAGGAAATGAACCTAAATGATTTTCTAACTTTTCTCTACTGTGAAGTTCATATAAACACAATCCTAAAGTTTCTAAGCTCATACAAAATTCATTCACAATAATAAACTACACAAAAACATCACAAAACACCATTCTTACGTAATAGAAATTTATAAAATTTACATGTATGCACATTAACGCAAAAATACACATAATAAAACATATATCCATCAATAATACCATATAAATGAAAATTTTTCAGATTTATATATTTATCATTTGTGACTTTAATTTAATATCATTTAGGGAAATAATCACAATCCTTGAAAACTTTGAATATAGGCATATGAATAACATTTCTAACATTAATATATATAAAAATATCATAGATTTTCAATGTATAACATGTGTATATTTAACTTAGAGTAAACACTTTATTGTCATATCTTTCACATATTTAAATAAATATAATATAAATACAAAGTAAGAAGGTTAATAAGTATGTTCTATTAGTCACCGATGAAGAGAATTAATATGAAAGGGGAACTCCAAAATAAGAGAACATAAGCTCCAAGAATAATCTTCAAGGTTTCAAGAATAATAATCCAAGCTCTCAAAATAATACTCTCTCCGTTTCTTAATGAAGTTCTCACTAGTAATGTTCACGAGGAATTAAGAAAAATAGAATCTTGTAGATAGTTGATATAGTATTTTATGGAATAATAGATTTTACAGAGGAAAAATAGAAACCATAAATATTATAAAAAATAGTAAAAGAAAGTTAATGGAAAAAATATGTGGAACATAACTAATAAAAAATTATTTTTATAAAGTTAGTGAGAAACATGTGAAAACCATAAGGAATATATAAATTGTTAAATTAAAGTTAGTGAAAGATATATGTGGATCGTAAGCATTACTAAAATATCAAAATGAGGATGAATAAAGTTGTTATTGTCCAAAATTTATGATATAATTCAAATGAAACACTGTAAAATGACAAATGAGAATGTTTTTAAGGAACGGAGGGAGTAATAGTAGAAACATACAAAAGTTGATGATTTCTACTTAGAAAATAACAACTCTATTTTCTATATTTATTACTAACTCCAATTCTCAATCAACATTCAACATAAAGTTCAAATCTCTCAACATCATAAGTCGCTTTTCGACATGTCTTACTTAAATGCAGATAACCTCTAATTCCGAGCCAAATCCAATGATTTAAGAGTCTAATTACTCACAACTCCAAGTCCCATATTTTTTAAGAACAAACTATGGTGTTAAAATAAGTAGAAGGTGGCCGAAAATCCACAAAACCCAAGGTGTTCAAAATTGGCTTACTCTTAGTTGTCCGAAATGTTTGAGGGCAAAACATAATCTTTAATGCTCCAATTAATGCAATTGTTGGGGTGAAATATATATATATATATATATATATATATATATATATATATGTGTGTGTGTGTGTGTGTGTGTGTGTGTGTGTGTGTGTGTGTGTGTGTGTGTGTGTGTGTGTGTGTGTGTGTGTGTGTGTCTGTGTGTGTGCGCACGCGCGCATATATATATATATATATATATATATATATATATATATATATATATATATATATATATATATATATATATATATATATATATATATATATATATATATATATATACATATATATATATATATATACATATATATATATACATATATATATATATATATATATATATATGTATGTATATATATATATATATATATATATATATATATATATATATATATATATATATATATATATATGTATGTATATATATATATATATATATATATATATATATATATATATATATATATATATATATATATGTATATATATATATATATATACATACATATATATATATATATATATATATATATATATATATATATATATATATATATATATATATATATATATATATATATATATCAAATGGTGATGAATACAATTTTCATGAAAAAAATTAATCCCATTATTTAAACTAAAATGGCCATTAGTACAAACAAGAATAATATACATTCAACAGGATAATGCTGCTTATATATGCAAGTCAATTATGCAGATTCCATGCAAGTAGATCATCAGACTTAGACTATTCTATGTACGCTTGTTATAACTTATATCGTACATAATTTCAAAGCTTTAACGCTATTGTACGCCTATTTATATGACTCACAATCTATTTCAAAAGATGGTAGAGTTTGGTTTCTATTCGGGGAAAAAGGTTGAAACTGATGACATTTGAATGGTGAGTTACATAAATAGGCATACAACAGCCTTAAAGCTTCAAAATTAGCGTTTGCTAACGTTTAATGTGCAAAAAGGTCACGGTGGAACAATTTGGTAAACCTTAGGGTTACCGCGTGGATTTTTTTAAAGTTTTGGTTACTACGTGGAAAACCCAAAACTTCATGATTATCATGTGGAATTTCCTTTTTTTTTTTATTGATATTTACTGTATATTCTCTATGGTAAGTAGGTTCATCAATTATGGTCAACAAACAATATTCAATTTTTTTTTAAATTTTTCTTATGTAAAATTTATCATTAATTTTTCTTACAATTTAACGATACATCATTATTATTTTTAAAAAATAAATTTCTTCATCGGTACAAAGATTTAAAGTAGTTATTAAATATATTTTTCTATTTCATTCTAAAAAATGAAGTGAATGAAACTTTAATTAATAAACTTAAACTTTTAAGATGAATAATAATTATGACTAGATAGCATAAATTTATTGTAGACCTCCTATATCAAGCGTCATTATCATAATAATCACCACTCAATAAAGAGCTCATAAAAAGAACACAAATTCATGTGAGAGACGGTCTCTTTAAGATCATCTCTAATTGGGCACCCAATATATAATTTTTGACATATTATAAGTAGGCATTATGATGTAAATAGCTAGGCATTTAAGATATTGTGAGTAGGTATTAAGGATATAACAGGTACGCATTAAGAATAATATAAGTAGACATTAAGTTTTAATAGGCTGGGTTTGAGAGGTGTCGCTCTCTCAAGAGACTAGCTGAAACTAGAAACAACCTATTGCCATCATAATAGGCTGGGTTTTAGTAGGCCATGGATGCACAAAATTGCCATCATGTAATGAAGGTAATGGTAAAGCAATAAGCTACTTGCTAGATTCAAATTTCAGCAAATTTACAACCAATAATTTCATACTAATGTTGTAGGTTACTTTCAAGAATAATTTCTTGTACTGAAATAACAACAAAAATGACAAAGCCTCAATCCCTATTCCAAAACAAATGGAAATGGTTGCATAAATCGAGATATAACCTCCGGTGATTATCCACAAATGTTCTACACTTAAATCCATATGATCTTACAAATCGAGATATCAACTAATCCTCAATATGATCTTACCATATGACAGTGGAACAAGTATGATCATCTATTTAATGAAGATACTACCAATCAAGGAGTCAATAATCTATGTCTTCCATCATTTTTTGTTTACCAAAACAAGTAGGCTTTAGAGGTGTTATTTGGTGAAATACATTTTCCTTGAAAATTATTTTTAATGAAAACTATTTCAAATGAATAATGCAAATGATAATTTATTTTTATTTTTTTTTTGTTTGATTTGATGAAAGAGTCTTGGAAGAAATAGAAGTATTGGGAATGGAATGGTGGAAAATTGGTTTCCTTTTGATATTGAAGGAAATGTTCTCAAAGTGATGTAAAATCTTTCCCACCTAAATTTTTCTTTTAAATTCTTTTCAAGCAAAACAACCAAAAATGGGAAGTTAGTTGAATGGGAAAATGTTTCCCCCAAAATAAACACTCTTAGTAGCACACACTGGATAACCCACTCCCCCGATTCCTAACTAACATACCTCTAGTTAAGGCAATAAAGCAATAACGAAATTCCCAACATAATGCACAATGTACAAGGATTTTCACCAACAAAAGAAAATAATTTAAATCAAATCAAAATACTAAAACAAACAGAATTTTTTCAATACAAAACTTGACATATAACTAAAAGATGAGAAAATAATATGATACCTGACCAAAGGGTTGAATGGTTACAATAATAGCCCCAAATATGGGATGATACGACTCAACCTAGTTTGTACGTTACACTTTTGATATTCAATGTTAGATTACTTTTAATGTGACAATTTCGGATTATTTTAATGTCATAATACATTTTATTTGCTAATATTTAATATTTTTGGTTGAATGTAATTACAAGGTTATCCAATCAATACTATAGAATTTAAATTTGGGAATTAAATTCCAATATTTTTCAAACAACAATGTGGATTTGAAATATAGGAATTCAATTCTTTGATATCCAAACGAGATTGAGGAATTGGAATTGGAATTTAAATCCATAATTTCAATTTCTTGAATTGAAGTACAAAAATTCAAAAGAAATTTGTGTTTTCAAACGCTACCTAATATTATAATTCGAGAATTAAGTTTTAGATGTCATTTGTCTTAAAGCTTTAAGTATTTAATTTTCGTTGTTATTTTTTATCAATTATTTTTCTAGTTTTAGTTTTACGTTAAAACTCAATATTTTTAGTTTCTTGTTTCTTTCAATTTATATGCCAATAAAAATTTCAGGTGCTATCAATTTGTAAGTTTTTCTTTTCTTATTCTTTATCATTATTAGTTAATTGAATTCCTTAGTAATTTGTAAAAAACAGTCATTAACATTAGGGTTTTTGCGAATTATATCATTAAAATTTTGTTTTTTTGAGAACTAATGCCTCCAAACTATCGAAGTCTACACCATTTAGGCCAAGTGACCATTGACAATCCAAATGACCTTTAACCAACATAAATGACAGTTGACCATCACTAATCACCTTTGACTTTTGTTGACCATCCATAATCACTTTTGTTGAAACAAGCTCCAAGAGCTTGGTATGACAGATTTAGCTCACATCTACTTGAAAATGAATTTCAACGAGGTAAAATTGATAAAACACTTTTCATTAAAATTAAAGGAAAAGATATTCTAGTTGTTCAAGTATATATTGATGATATATTGTTTGGAGCTACTAATGATTCTTTGTGCAAGGAATTTTCTGAGATTATGTGCAAAGAGTTCGAAATGAGCATGATGGGAGACTTAACATTCTTTCTTGGACTACAAATAAAACAAAAGAAAGATGCCATATTTATTTGTCAAAGTAAATATGTTAGAGATTTGTTAAAGAAGTACAATATGGATCAATGTAAAGAAGTTAATACGCCTATGAGTACAACACTAAGTCTGGACCAAGATATAAATGGTAAGAGTGTTGATCAAAAGACTTATAGAGGTTTGATTGGTTCTTTATTGTATTTAACAGCTAGTCGTCCTGATATCATGTTTAGTATTTGCTTATGTGCTCGTTTTCAAGCTAACCCAAAAGAATCTCACTTAACAGCAGTTAAGAGAATCTTTAGATATTTATATGGGACTAAAGACTTTGGTCTATGGTACCCTAGTTGTGGAAATTTTAGTTTGATTGGCTTTACAGATGCTAATTATGCTGGATACAAGGTTGATAGAAAAAGCACCTCAGGATCGTGTCAATTCTTAGGAAATTCATTGATCTCTTGTAATTCTAAAAAGCAAAATTCAGTTGCTTTATCTACAGCTGAAGCTGAATATATAGCTGCCGGTGCATGTTGCTCTCAAATTTTATGGACTGCTCAACAACTTAGAGACCTTGGAATTGATTTCAAATGTATACCAACAAAGTGTGATAATACAAGTGCAATTTGTATTACAAAGAATCCTGTGCAACATTCTCGTACAAAACACATTGAGGTACGTTACCATTTTATAAGAGATCATGTTGAAAAAGGTAATATTTCTTTATCTTTTATATCTACTGAAAATCAGTTAGCGGATATATTTACAAAACCTTTAACTGCTGATCGTTTTGCTTATATACGTATGGAACTTGGCATGCTAAATGATGTTGCATGAATTAAGGGGGAGTAATGGCATATGAGTAAAAGGATTGAGACGTTGATTACTTAAATACCAAGTATGTATTAAGGGGGAGCATCACATATTATTTATTTTAATTGTGATTATATGTGTGTGTTTATGCATGAAATAGTTTTTATTGTTGATGGATGATGAACAATTTTTATTTATTTCGGCAAACAATTATTTTAAACAAATCCCAACATTTTGCTTCTTCCTGTTTGCTTTTTGATGAAAGTCAAAAAGGGGGAGATATATAGATGTTTATGTATGTATATTATAGTATATTATATTTTATTTGCATGCTTACTCATGTTGCATATATCATGTTGCTTATATTATACTTTTTAGATGTTCTGATATATTATGCTCTGATATATTGCTGAATGATTGGATATATTGTTGAATGTTATGCTCTGATTTATAAATGAATTGTTCTAATTATTGCTATTTGTATTCATGCTTAACATTCATGCTTAAGGGAGATATGATATTCATACTTGGGGGAGATATGAAAATTTTGTAGAAAATTTGTGAAAATTATAGATATAAAATTTGATAGTTGCTGATTATTGATTATTGTTGATGATCATAATGTTTGATAATCATGTCTTTGATATTAAAGTTTTGATATGATGTTACATTACAATAATGATTATTATATTTGCATGTATTATGATTGGATATTTGTTTGCATAAATAATGATTGTGATGATATGAAGTATGAAATTTCACTGGATTATACTATTCTGTTTTTCATATTGTTCTGTTTTGAAATTGTTTCTAAAATTTTGAAGAACATTCTAATTGATGATAAAGTCTTAAAATTATTCTGTTTAAAGATATATTGTTTATTCTTATCATGTTTTCAGTTCATATTAACTTAGAAATATGATTTAGGAAAATATGGTTTTGACTTTCATCAAGGGGAGATGGAAGACTCAACTCTCTTAAACAATGATAAAGGGAGATTGAAGACTTAATTCTCGTTAATGATGATAATTCAAAACACATATTGATTAAACAAATAAATTAAGTAATTACATTTAGTTATTTAAGTAAGTCTAAAATCATATTTGATATATATTTGATTAGTAGTATATATTTAAGTTCGAAGACGTAGAAATATACTTAAAGAACTTAAGTTTATCTTAGAATTAATTTTATAAGTCCTGAAATAAGTTTCAAAGTCTTGAAGATAATTACGTTTACAATCAGGTTAGTTTCGTAATTATATTCGAAATATTTTAATAGGTCAATGTTCCTTGAAATTATATTTGAAATATTTTAATAAGTCAAGGTTCATTAAAATTAACTTGGATATTATTTGAAATTAAGTTTGAATATTTTATTACACGTTTTTGTTTAACGTTTAAATGTTTTACATTTGAACTTGAATGTAAATATGAGTTTAAATTAGTTTGATGATTAAATATAGTACAAGGTAAACATGTTTTGCTAATTATAGTACATGGCTATATTTGATTTGAATTAGTTGTTATGCAAGATTATAGAGTTTTCTATTAATAGGATGATATTTGAATTAATACTAATAATAGAAATTAATTTGATTGATTAATTAATTAAACGTTGATAAATCTGGTTTGTGCTTATAATTCAATATCTTGTATGAGTACTAACGTGGCAGCATAGCATTAGATATTAAACACAAATTACAGCACGTAATGACGAAATTATTTTAGCTGTAAATACACGTCAGATTTAAGTTAAGATCAAGATCTTGAAGACAGGCGCAGAATGACCAGGTCAACAGAAAATAACGGAAAGGAGCCTTCTTGTTTTGCAAGATGTGTTGAGGCGTAACACTATATATATATGAGGCTTCATTTCAGAACTAAGATGCACCACTTCTTACAACTTTCTCTCTTGACTTAAGATTTAGAAATTCTCTAAGAGTTGTAATTCGTAATTCTTAATTCTTAGTTCATCTAACTCTTACATTTGTAATAGGCTTAAGAGTTTTAAAAAGAGTTAGATTAAGTTTAATACGCCTAATCAAGAATACTTTTCAAAGTGTTCAACTTGTGAATCTCTATTGTGAGATTTGAGATTTTGCTTTTATTAAAGGGACTTGTAATACGGTTCTTCAAGGGGAAGAACGTGGTGAGAGGAGATAGTGAGATCTTCTTGTTTGTATTAAAGTCGGATTAATAAAAGGCGTTGAAATCCTACGGGTTGAAAGAGAACCCATAGGCGGGGAGTAGGTTGGTTAGAACCAAACCTCGTTAACATATCGTGTGTTATACTTTAAAGTTTATTTTTTCGCACATACGTTATTGTTTACGAATTGGCTCAAAACTGTTCCAGAAAGCATTTTTGACAGACTCCTCAAACTCTTGAGACAAACTGCCAGACAAAATTTAAATAGCCCAAACTCTCTATTCACCCCCCCTCCCCCCCCCCCCCCCCCCTCTAGAGAGTATTCAACCTCCTATTAACTTTCAAAGACCCATCTAATTTTTGATTTAGTCTAATAATAAATGATTATTTTTATTTAAATTGTTATAAATTTATTTCTATTATATGTTATTGTAATGTTGCACTTATATGAAAACAGTAACATGATAATAAAAAAGGCTTCATAGTAAGGAAATGCCGAACCATGCTTCCAGCATGTAAAAAAGCAGGGGACATGTTTTCTAAATAAAGGTTATATAATATAGTAGTAAGTAATGCTAAAGCGGAAATCTATCGATCTGTGATTATTGCGAAAGTGTAATAAAACAAAACAGTATTTATAACACGACACTTGCTAAAAGGCAAGACTACAAGCTAAAGTGGCGCGAAATTTCCTATCGCCTTCCACCCCCTTTAAGAAGTTACGTCCCCGTAACGTGACTAACCTAAAGGAGGTGAGGGTACTTTTCCCCCATAGAGTCTTCAGTTTCGCATGTAGCCGCTTCACGCTCGTGATTTGACCACAGGACTTTTATCATAGATATATCTTTCCGTCGTGTAGTACAAACCTTCGTGTCTAAGATTCGATTCGGTTGCTTTGAATAAGACAAGAATGTATCTAATTCTAAAGGTTTAGGATCTAAGACATGAGAGGCTGCGGCATGATACCGCTTTAACTGAGACACATGAAATACATCATGTACCTTTTCTAAGGAATTTGGAAGGACTAACCGATATGCCACTTTACCCACACGTTCCGAAATTTCATATGGTCCTATGAATCGAGGGCTCAACTTTCCACGAGCACCAAAACGTACTACTCTGCGCATGGGTGATACGCGAAGTAACACCCGTTTCCCCACAGTGAACTCTTCTGATCGTCGCTTTAAATCAGAATAAGACTTTTTACGATCTTATGCCACTTTCAAGCAATCCCTTATCAACTTCACTTTCTCAGTCATCCGGAAGAGCAAATCAGGTCCCAAAGTCACCGTTTCGGTGAAGTCATCCTAATAAACGGGACTATGACAACGACTTTGATGATCATAATCTATCATCAACTCTAACCACCGACTCACATGTTTAAGTTTGGCTGAGTATAGAGATATACTTCAGACTTTGATGATCAGTGTAGATCCTACATTTAACGCCATATAAGTAATGCCGCCATATTTTGAGAGCAAAAACTATAGCAGCTAACTCCAGATCATAAGTAGGATAATTAACTTTATGTACTTTCAGTTGTCGTGATGCGTAAGCAATCACCTTACGCTCCTGTATCAGTACATAACCCAATCCTTTCTTCGATGCGTCACTTTAAACAGTTAATCCAACTTAGGGTCACGTAGAGTAAGAACATGGGCCGTAGTTAACCTTTCCTTCAAAGTCATGAAGGCCTGTTCACACTCGTCAGTCCACTCGAACTTCTTCTCTTTCTTCATCAACGAAGTCATAGGCTGAGCAATTCGCGATAAATCTTTGACAAAACAACGGTAATACCCAGCCAAGCCTAAGAAACTTCGTACTTTGGTGATATTCTTTGGTGACGACCAGCTTCGAACTGCCTCTATTTCGCCGGATCCACCGAAACACCTTCCTTAGAAACAAAATGGCCCAAAAATAATACCTTTTTCAACAAGAATTCACACTTTGACAATTTTGCGTACAACTTGTTTTCTCGCAGGGTTTGCAGGACTAATCGTAGATGTTTCTCATGTTCATCCCGGTCCTTCGAATAGACCAATATGTCATCAATAACGACAACCACGAACTTATCCAAGTACGCACTAAACATTTGGTTCATCAAACACATAAATGCAGCTGAAGCATTTGTCAACCCAAAAGGCATCACGATGAACTCATAATGTCCATAACGTGTTCTAAAAACTTTTTTATGTATATCCCATTCAGCTATTCTTTGCTGGTGATAACCCGATCTTAAGTCAATTTTTGAAAAGATCCCGTCTGCTCTCAACTGGTCAAATAAATCGTTTATCCGGGGTAACGGGTATTTATTCATAACGGTTACCTTGTTTACTCCTTGTAGTCAATGCATAACCTCAAACTACCATCTTTCTTCCTCACAAACAGAATTGGAGCGCCCCAAGGTGAAACACTAGGTCGGATATAAACTTTTTTTTAACAATTCCTCAAGTTGAGACTTTAACTCATCCATCTTCTTTGGAGCCATGCGGTACGGGGCCTTAGAAAACGGTCCCGTCCCAGGCACCAAGTCTATTGTGAAATCAATTTCCCGTTGAGGTGGCATACCGAAAATTTTGTCAGTAAAAACATCCAGGAATTCCTTCACTACGGCGATATGAGATATCCTTAGGATCTTCCTTCATCTTCCCTTCCTGGCTGATGTGGCATAAGTACAGAGTGTGTCCTTGATTACCATGATTACCATTTCCGTACTGCAGATTGACTTGCCTTCCGGAGTTGTTTGAATTCTGCTGCCGGTGTTGCCCACCCGGCTGTTGACTTCCACTCCCTTTCTTAGTGTAGTATTCATACTCCCTATGTCCCCTTTTGTGGCAAAAATTACACTCAACCAAATTCCCATCGCAATCCTTTCCCGGATGATTTCTCTTGCATCTCCTACAGAAATACTTCCTTTCATTGCCATCTCGGTCCAATAGTCGCTTTGCAGGATTTGCTTCTCCTTTAAATCTAGTGTTTGCACTAGATTCACTTCCTTGAAAATTGCCGAATGTGCATGCCTTCTTTTTATAAAAACCTAACGGAGTCCCTGATGCCTGACTGGCACCTTCTTTCCTCTTCTCGGGGATATTACCCTTCTCTCTTTCCTTCTCCTTCCTATAATTTTCCCTATTTGAGATGCTCGCTTGTACATCTGTTCCAGAGTGTGTAACGATCACTTTCAATATGTTTTTGAATATCAAAGGATAAACCTAGCTCAAAACGTTGCATCTTTTTCTCCTCAGTGAAGTTGATAAGGGATCGCTTAAAAGCGGCACAAGATCGTCAAAAGTCTTATGCTGATTTGAAGTGACGACCAGAAGAGTTCACCGAGGGAGAACGGGTGTTACTTTGCGTATCACCCATGCACGAAGTAGTACGTTTTGGTGCTCGTGGAAAGTTGAGCCCTCTATTCATAGGACCATATGAAATTTTGGAACGTGTGGGTAAAGTGGCATATCGGTTAGCCCTTCCAAATTCCTTAGAAAAGGTACATGATGTTTTCATGTGTCTGAGTTAAAGCGGTATCATGCCACAACCTCTCATGTCTAAGATCCCAAACCTTTAGAATTAGATACATTCTTGTCTTATTCGGAGATACTAGTTCGAATCTTGGACACGAAGGTTTGTAGTACATGACGGAAGGATATATCTATGGTAATAGTCCTGTGGTCAAATCACGAGCGTGAAGTGGTTACATGGAAACTGAAGACTCTATGCGAGAAAAGTACCCTCACCTCTTTCAGGTTAGTCGCGTTACGGGCACGTAACTTCTTAAGGGGGATAGAAGGCGATAGGAATTTCGCGCGAGTGATGATAAACCACTTTGGCTTGTAGTCTTGCTTTTTAGCAAGTGTCGTGTTATGTTAGCAAGTGTGTTCTGCGTTTCTCGTTGTCATGCAAGTTACGAGGGCGTAACTTTTTTTAAGGGGGTAGTTTGTAACACCCCGTAATTTAGCGGGTTTTAAAAAATGTAATAAAATAAAATAAATAAAATAAATAAGTATTATTAAATTATATTATTTACATGGACAGTTATAAGAAGTAAGTTAAATTAAATATAAAAACAAAAATGTAATTAACGGTAACGTGTTTTATCACGTACGTTGATATCACATAGTGTTTCTTTTCCAATTAAAAAATAAATAAATAAAATAATAATAATAATAATAATAATAATAATAATAATAATAATAATAATAATAATAATAATAATAATAATATAATAATAATAATAATAATAATAATAATAATAATAATAATAATAATAATAATATAATAATAATAATAATAATAATAATAATAATAATAATAACAATTAAATAATTAAAAAAAATTATTATTAGTGGGAAGGGAAAGGGGGCCGGTTGGAAAGGTGAATGGGAGGAATCTTGTAACTCCTCTGATAAGTGTGTATTATAGCACATTAAGTTGATTCTTAATTTCCTTTTAATCCTATCTAATCTTTCAAGTGAACAAAAAAATTCAGAAAAAATCTTCCTCTTTGCTGAAATCAATAATAGCAATTAGAATATAAAATAAAAGAGAAGAACCACAATATTTAAACCTAATCAAATAAAAACATATATTTTTTTCATCCATTATACATTGAATAAAAATAAATATTTCAAATCATACTAACAATGAAATTCAAATTATAAGTAAAATTATGAAACATAGCAAATAAAGAAACAAACCTGAAAAGTGATCGAAGTACAACGAGTAATAAGAAATCTATTGAAGAAAACCAATTTGATCTAAAAATTGAAAAGAATGAAAAAAAAGTGAGATTGAGAAGAGATAAGAGATAAAGAGAAATAAATATGAAGTAGGATCTGAAAGTAGAGAAAAGCCTCAAATGTTTTGCCTATGTGAAATGAGTCAGTAATTTATTAACAGAGAATATCAGAATAAGATAAAGCAAGCACAAAACATGAGAGAAAATGAGTGTACCTGGCGGTGTTGGTGGTGATGGTGTTGATGTTGAAGTGCACGGCGTTTAGGATGGTGTAGAAGTAGGAGCCGAGGTGAAGATAGGGGGAGAAGGTTGTGAACGAGAAGAAGTGAGTGGAGAAGAGAAAGTAGGAGCTGGTGTTGCAATGGTTGACGGCGGTGACGTAATTGTGCTGGCGACGATGGCGATGACGGCAGGGATAAGGATTTTAGATAGAGAAAGCTCTGATTTTTATGTCGAGTTGTTTGGCTGGGTTGAGGGGACAAAGGGACGCATAAGGTATCCAAAAGGTAGTGCAAAACCCTTCTCGATGAATAGTAGCAAAATTTTGAACAGTAGACAAAAAATGTGAACAGTGTCACAAATTGTGAACAGTAAATGTTCATCCAAATCTTTTAGTTTAAAAGGAAAGATAAAAGATAATAAAAATATAATGCTACCTACAATTCGACAACATTGACAAAAGTTTTTATGTTGCATATAATAAGAGATATACTTTGTGATTAACAACAAGTCTTATATGAGTTAGTCTTTCAATAAGACGAATATAGTGTTCAGTCTAAATTTTTTTTTTCAACTACTTTAATTATTATAACAAAAATTAAAGGTTTTTAAGTCAAAATTGATGCCTTTAAAACCAAAATTTAAGGGTTTAAAGCCAAAATTGATGCCTTTAAATGAGTATTTTATGTTTTTGCTTTTTAAATTAAAAATGGTCCAACCTATTAAGAAACGTCTCACGATAAGATCGTCTTATAGAATATTTTGATTAATTATTTAATAAGTATATTAGATAACTTTGAAAAAGTAAATAGACATATAGTACTATGAGTATATAGGATCATCCATTATCTTTAAAAGGCATAATTCTATGTGGTATACAATATACTTATCACAAAGCCCATTAACCTCAAAAAACCCTAGATTTTCGTATACTCTCCTACTATATAAACTAAAATTATCTAAGGCATAATTCCATTCAAAATTTCATTTTGTTAATTGTTTATTGTAATTTTCTCAAGAACAAATACAAAAATAGGGTTCTTCTTTAAGATAGTCATATTCGTCAATTTGTTCAATTTCTCAATTCTCTTTAAGATACCCACAACTGGACAAGTGACGACCCACACCACCCACCCCTCGCCGGCATTTCTCGCCAGTCGCCACCCCTCACTGACGTTCACTGAGCGAATCAGTTCGTTGTTCGCCTATTCGCACTTCGCAAGGCCACTGCTGGCTGCTACTGCTGCTTCCGTGAATAGGTGAACGTGAAATCAAGACCACCAGACTCATCAACGCCGACGGCCCACCACCACACCAACCCACCTTCAATTCAATTTAGTTATTATTTTGATTTTTGAAATCCCCAAAAGTTAGGGTTTTGTTTTTATTTCAAGTTTCAAATCTCTTTCTCTGTTCCTTGTCTCATCGTCGTAGCCTCAACCGAGCAGCCGCCGCCAGCACCGGCCAACCAATTTAGCCGAACAGACGCAGTAGCCCTAGCGGCGCTTGAAGCCAGCCACGCGCCCCTGAGCAACTACACGAAGCATCCATCCTTCACCATTATCTTCTTCTTCCTCCATATTAAGGTATACTCCCACCAATAATAAATTTCTGTTCTACTTATTCTAGATGTTAAATTCAATTGAGTTTTTAAATCTTTAGCTTTTTTTTTGTGATGACTTTGGGAATTTGATGTTTTTATTAATTAATATTAATTTTTATACAAGAAAATAATATTAATAATAAAAATTATAATAATGGAAGAGATCATAAAACCATTAAAATTCAACAAAGTTTGTGTATTTTGTGAAAGCAGTTCGATGTAGCCAGCGATCTAGCTTCCAAGAAGCTGCAATTGAATTGGTAATTTTATCACCAAATTTTAATTTTTTTATTCATTATTGTAATTATTAGAAATATTAAATAATTATTCAAAATATATACTAATTTGAGCAATATAATAATAAAAGATTGCTCCTTTTCACCCACATTTTTTTTTTCCAATTAGATGAAAATGAATAGTTTTTATGGGTTTTTTCATTTATGCTTATTGTTTTACTATGTTTGCTTAAAAATTTGTAAAAAAAAAAAAAGCAATTAAATTTTAAAAATTTATTTCTTTATGTGTTTTCTCTTCTAAAAGCAATTATACACTTACGATCTAAAAATATGATTAAAATTCCATGTATAGATGATGAACATGAGTTAAAAATCAAAACTTTCCTGATTCACCCCATTTCTTTCTCCCTTCATTTTCTTTTCTGTTTTTTTTTCGGTTTTTGATTTTATAATTAAATTTATTAATACAGACTGTGTTCTATTTTAACCGTTTAGACAATTATGAAAAAATAAATAGTTGTACAAAATATAGATGGGAATAAATTGCTAAAATTTTGAACATCTGTTTTAAAATATAATAATCTGACCTTGTATTAAATTTTGTGGGCTATTGATTTCTGATCTCGTGGCTTAAGTTGTTCCTTTGTTTGTATCTGTTTATATAGATCGTGTTAAACTCTGCAACTCCAAGTTGACTTTGAAATAGAGTTTTGATCATACTGGAACTCGTTTTCAATTGTTTTAATGGGTGGAATTATTATTTGCTTAAATAGAACTTGTAATACCTTTCTAATAATATAACCAAATAATGACTCCTAAGTTAACTATTTAATAGATCTTTGATGCTACCTGAACACTTTTTCACTTGTTTTAATGGGTGGAATTTTTATTTGCTTAAATAGATCCTATTAAACTCCTTTCTAATAATATTATTTCCTCTGTTTCATAATACTTGCTACATTTTCTATTTTTGGCAATTTCATATTAGTTGCCACATTTCCTTTTTTAGTAATAAAACAATCATTTAAAGTTCTACCTACTCCTATTTTTATTCTATTCTATACTCTATACTCTATAATAAAAAACTATACTATACTCCATAAAGTAACCTAACAACCTATTTTTCCTTTTTCTTTTTCAATTAACAATAATAAAATACTATACTCTATAAAGTAAACAATCAGCTACAGTGTAAGTCAATCACTTTTCTTAATACCCGTGTCCATGCAAATGTAGCGACTAAAATGGAACGGAGGAAGTATTAAATAATAGTTCCCAAGGTAACTTTGAAATAGAGCTTTTATCCTACTTGAACTCTTTTTCACTTGTCATTTATTTACATTTAATAAAATTGTTACTTTTGAGCAACAATTTTATAATATCAAAACTCTTTTCTAATAGATTTATTTCTTTAGAAATAATAATTTATCATCATATTATATAACAATAAAATCTTAACATAATGTTTTACCTTTGGGAGTAGTAGTTGGGTATCCCCTGTTCATACACTTGTGCGTTTCCTTGGAAGCCTAAACAATTTGCCATTGAGCATTTGGTATCTTACTCCTCCCAATGTTATTAATAGTGCAAACATCAAAACTGCTGTACAGACACTTGTGCGTTTTTTTTAAAATCATTTACGAGCTTTAATTTATAATAATTACTAATAATTAACACGCAATACTTTTAATTTTATTGTTGGCTTTACTTTTTCTGAGATCTATAGTCTCTTGTTTTTTAGGGAAAACTTTGTCTCTCCTATATGCATAAACCGAAAATACTTGAGCTATGGTCATCCTGATGATTAAATGAGATAATCTCAATCTCAGTGAATTTCTATTGTGCTGTTTATTTTATATTATTTGTTACAACTTCCTCAGGTTTTTTTTTAGTTCAATATAATCTACAAAAGGGTCAATGTCGAATTCTTCAACAAAGTTAATCTTGGATGGACAGGTAACATCTGATCTCATATTGTGGCGTTGAATTTTGGTTGTTAATTGTCTAGTAACAGTAGCAGGACTTTTATATTCCAAGTTAATCAACTAGCTTAGTCATTATAAAACAGCTAGTACAAATTATAAATTGTGGCCTTGATCAAATTCTTATAGAAGCTTTTTTTTTTTTTTTTTTTAATCTTTTGACTACATTAATCTTTACCCTCTCAACCTTAGCTCTGACTGCTTTTATGAGCGAGATTCTTAGGGTTGATGACTATCATTGTGTGGAGCTACAGATATTAGAGTGGGGCCTTGATCAAATTCTTTTTAAAGTATTTTTGTTATCTTTTGACTGCATTCCTCCTTACGTTATGAGCCGAAAGTTTAGGGTTGATGATGATGATGATGATGATTATTATTATTATTATTATTATTATTATTACTATTATTATTATTATTATTATTATTATTATTATTATTATTATGATGACTATGTTGCCACCTCTGATGAGTACTCTATCCATGATTATGATGCAGGAACAAGATGAATGGAAGGATAAGCTCAGCACATTGTCTGATGATATACTTGTCTTTATTCTATCTCTTATGGAGAGAAAAGAAGCGACAAGAACTTGCATCCTTTCAAGAAGGTGGCGGTATTTGGCTACTTACTTCACTAATCTCAACTTTGATGTTGATAATTTAGAGACTATGACCTTAGGCTGTAAGCGCCAACTCAAGCCAGTCAAAGATCTAAAGCCAAGGTTCTTGAATTGGGTTAGTCATGTAGTGGCTTTGAATCGTGCTCCATTTATTGATGAATTCAGAATTCGCTTTCCATTGGATGAGACTGATTCAAGTCATCTCGAGGCTTGGATCAATTTTGCTATCTTAAAACGAGTCCAGAACTTAGAGCTCCATTTAAGATCTTATACCATAACATCTCATGTTTGGAAAGGCATGAGCCACCTCAAGTCCCTGAGTTTGAAGGGGGTAAATATATGTGGAGAAGTAGTAGAGTTGGTTTTTTCTCGATGCCATCTTTTAGAACGACTATACATTGCTCGATCATACAATCTATTCAAGTTGAAGATTCTTAACTTAAGCTCAGTTAAGTTCACCTGATTTCATCTGAAATTGAATCTTTAATGATAAACAACTGATTTATATTGATTGATTAAAAATGAATTCTACTTATTATAACTGATTTTACTGAGTAAAATTGATTTTGTAGGAAAAGTTGAAATACTTGACAGTTCATGATTGCCAGAATTTAGAAGAAGTTGAGGTACAAGCTAGGAATCTTGTGTCGTTCGATTTCAAATGCTTCCATACAGTTGTGGTTCATGTTAGCGCTCCATCACTCATTGAAGCGCAATTTCATGGCTTATATGACACAGGACTGCTTCCAAAATTCTCGCCCATCAGAAGCTTAGCTGCTCACTTGTCTAAGCTTTCGCTTAATGTATATGAGAAATGGGTTAGTACCAACTCTATCTTTAATAACTTAGGCAACAACAACCAACATTCTATAGTTTGATTAACATTAAATTTTGAAATCTCTCTTTTTATTACAGATTGATGAAGGTCTTATCATCCCTTCTTTTCCTAATATCCAATACCTGAAGTTGTGGGTTTCTATCAAATATAGTCATTTTAACTTTATTTTGTTAAGATGCTTCCCGGAGGCCTGCCCATTACTGCACGAATTCAAGCTGGAGGTAACTAAATTATGTTCTTTAAAGGTTTTTGTTGGGGTTTTAGGTATGATGATTTAGACCGGGTCAATTTCGGTTCTTGCGTGTATGAAGATATGTTGTCACGTCTGTTTTTTGTACGCGAGTTGTATTCGGGTCGGATAAAGTCATATTGTTTTGGCTAATTGGGTCAATTTCGGGCATCTCTGGTGTTTTGCTTTGCTGAACTAATTGCAATATGACTTGATGGAATTTTCAGGTAACTTATTATCCCTATAATGGGGAGGTAGATTCAGATTCAGATTTAGATTATTCAGATAGCGACGACTTGAAAGACTCGAATTTGCAAGATGTGAAGCGGTGGTTGGAGACTAGAGAGGAGATTAGTGCAACCTTTCCAAACTTGTGGAAAGTCGAATGGGCTTCAACATTTCACAATGATCTCAATAAAGAATATATGCTAGCTTTGCACATTGTTAAGAATGCCATTAAGCTTAAGGACTTCATCTTCACCCCCATAATTCCAAAGCCATATTCTAGTTATGAAGAATATTCTGATTATGAAGAAGCTATGGAAACTTGTATAGATCGCGCTGAACGATTAGCTTTGGTTCTCCCATCTCATGTGAATTTTGTGGTTATCAAAGAAGGCTAAGTGAACCTCTCAAATTTTAAATGTATTTCTTTTCTGGATATTGGATACATTTTGTATTTTTGACAATATTTATTTATTTTTTTTGGAAGGATTTGTGATAACTCTCTAATTTATCCTTATTTTATGCTTATTTAGTTTGCATTCTTATGCGGTTATTGTTCTTTTTTATTAGTATTATAGGATTTGATCACCTTGTGTAGGGTATATTGTGTTTTGCTCGTTTTTGTAGGATTGGTCACCTTTTCTCGAGCAAAGCAAGTTAGGAACGATGCGCCCCTAATCCTTCGGAGGTTTTAAAAAGGGAACAGAGCTAAACTAAGGATAGGAGATAGTCCCAAGCACTCATTTGAAGGCAAGGAGGCAAGAGGATCTTAACGTGAGCATGTTGGAAGATTTTGATGAGATCGATTCGTCAGTCACTTTATATCGATCAGTCATCATCATACCTAGTGTATCCCGCCCATAGAATACTATGGTCAGGGTCTAGGGAGGGAAGACGGCGGCAACTCATACCCATAAAGGAGAGTGCGGCCAAAGAATCCCCTGACTCGAGAAAGAATAAGATAATATTTTGCAACTGATGGGATGGAGTGCGGCTGAAGCGAATTCCGCAAGTTGCATTTTATCACACACAAGCGTGACCCTTAGACATAAGATAAATATGAATAGAATGCATATGGATATAATAAGATAAAGTAGGGCGAACAATTAAAAATTAAAAAGAAAACAATAATAATAATAGTAATAGCATCAACTAGAAGCTAGAGGACAAGAACATCGACAAGTAAGTGAAGGGAGAATCAGTAGTCTAAACATGGATAAGGCACCTTCACCTACCCCTATCCCTGATCAGGTCTTCAGAGAGGTATAATTCATACAAGTCAACTTTTATTTGCTCATTTAAGTTTTCTTAGGTCTTCCTCGGCTCCTCTTACTATCTACTATGATGCTCTCTATCCTCCTCACTGGGGCGTCGAAAGTCTTCCTGTAATTTTAAAATAAATATATAAATCTATAGCTTTTAAAACATTTGAAGGGTGTTGTCATTGCTCATGTAAAGAGTGATTACCCTCTTTTCCGATTCTCTTTACCCTTTCCCTCTTCTCTTTACCATTTTACTTCCAACCTACTTTGCTTTTGGCTCTAATAATGTGATGTTGGTGGCTCGAGTGGTGTGAAATCGATGCGAACAATGGTGAGATGTGATAAAACTGAGCCAAAGATTTAGAACAGAAGGAAAAGAATCTTATTGATTTTCCAATATCAAAATTACAAGAAAAAAACTATGTATATATAGCTTTTTATACAAGAAGAACTACCTGTAACAAGCTAGCAGCTAGTTATGACTAACTTTACACTGACATATAAAAACATCACGTGATAACATGTGGTACAATAAAGGAAACAAAATAAGAATCCTTTAATCATCAGAGCAACTACACAACTGCTGCATACGCTAATTTGAGCATTGCTGCACCAACTTGCTGCTGCACACAGCTGCTGGACATAGGAGAACACCTGCACACCTGCAACACCTGCACACCATCTGCAAACCTGAACACAGCTGCACAGAACAAATTCCAACACCATTGGTAGGGCTAAAACTGGAGTGCTTGTCAACCATTTCTTCAATTCCAAGAATGCTGCCTCACATTCAGAAGTCCACTCGAATTTCTTGTATTTACACACCAGTTGTGTGATTGGTCGGGTTATACTGGCGAAGTTTTCTACGAACTTTCTGTAATGACTCGCTAGACCCATGAAACTTCGAACTTCACATAAATTTTAGGTGCAGGCCACTCTATGATAGCTTTACCTTTTCTGGATCAACAGAAATTCCTTCTTTCGAGACTACATGACCCAAGAATGAGACATGGTCAAGCCAAAACTCACATTTTCTAAACTTCGCATACAATTTTTCTCTTCTGAGCAAGTTCAGTACTATCCTTAAGTGCTCTTCATGCTCCTTTTTTGCTTCTCGAGTAGATAAGGATATCGTCTATAAAGACAAACACAAACTTATCGAGGTACTCCTTGTAACATCTCTGCATAAGGTCCATAAACGCCGTAGGTGCATTTGTTAACCCAAATGGCATAACGACAAACTCATTGATTAAGCTATTCTCAATTAATGATACCATGACCGAAGATCGATCTTGGAAAAGACCTTTGCACCTCTTAATTGATCAAAAAGATCATCAATGCGCGGTAAAGAATATCGGTTTTTTACTGTTACCTTATTCAATTCTCGGTAATCAATGCACAGTCTCATCGAACCATCTTTCTTCTTGACGAACAATACTGGGGCACCCCATGGAGACACACTGGGTCTTATGTACCCTTTCTCCAAAAGCTCATCTAATTGTTTCTTTAGCTCGGCCATTTCCGCAGGAGCCATGCGATAAGGTACCTTAGAGATTGGCGTGACTCCAAACATCAGATTGATGTGAAAGTCGACCACTCTCTTAGGTGGTAAGCCACATAAATCCTCAGGAAAAACGCCAGTGTACTCTACAACAACAGGCATACTCTTTAAGTCTTGCTTTTTGTAACACCCTCAGAATAGGTCAAACTTTTTGAAAACACCTTTAATGAAAAACATGAAAAAAAAAACCTATTCATGAGAGTGTTACCGCCACATTTATTTCTAATAAAATAAATGTAAGGCTTAACAATTAAAAAAATAACTTAATAATTTTTAATCCAACAAGGAGTCTTACAACATAAGAAAAGAATAAAACGTAACCCGTATCCATATAAACTTTAAACAGCTAAAAAAAAATTTAAACTGAAATACGACTCTAATAAAAGCTATACTTCTAAGTGATCCTCACTCCATGATTCCCACGCGATTAATAACCTGCAATATAAAAATGCAAGGAAGACAAGGGAAAAACTCCCAAAATCAGGAAATTGAGTAATACCAACTCCATCCTGTAAAACGATTAAATTTGAAAATGATTTTTAAGAAAATAAAATATAATCAAATTGAAAATAATTTTAGAAAATAATATGTATTTGAGTTTAAAAGAAAACAATTTGAGAAAGCAATACATATAATATCACATAAACCAATTCATTAATTTGATATTTAATAATGACAAATACATAATCAATTTTTAATTTGAGGGAACGAGAACGCCAGTAGGCCGAGGCTTTACCCCTATACCTACTTCACCAAGAGGTCGTCACCCCAAATAATTCAAGGCCAACAGAGTAGTCTCAGGGAATCCTAGTGTGCACACCCCTTCTACTTGGATCACAACAAATAGAAGGAAGACCAAACATCATATCAAGTATCAGAAATAATAATAATAATACCTGTCGGCAGCTATACTAACCAAACAGGGCAGCCTGTTCATCACCCATATACTTGGATCACAACAAATATAAGAGCTTCATTCCCCTCGTGTTACACTTTACGTGATTTAATATATTTTAATAATTAGTCGCGATCACACAAACATATAATCAAATACACATTATTTTTATTTTATTTTAGGATCATAAATTTTCCCAACAAAAATAGATCTCAAGAATATCCAACTGAAATCTCATTTTTCAAATCACCATTTTAACATCAATTGTGGCAATATGAATTAATATCACAAATATTTATCTTCCAATTTAAATCGTATCTAATTTCATTATCAAAATAATAATATAACTTTCATCAAAATATAATATAAATTTTATCGAAAAAAAAAATTATAAATTCGAGTTTGACAAAAATAATAATAAATATAATTTGAGAATATATAAAACATAATATCATACAAAATAATGTCATATTAAATCATGCACTCATTTAAACACATCAATTATCACTTAGCACATAATACTAACGGGATAGTCCTAATTAGATGGACATTGAGAATTACCTTGTCACACGATTCTAGACAACGTACGCTTCTAATAATCTCTGTCTACGAATCCGCTGTCTACACGAGAAAATAATATATCTCAATTTAATACCCCGATCAACCCATTAAAATAAATAAATTAAAAGACTCTTTTTTTTTCATTTTGTATACTTTAATTAAAAAGAATAATTTTAAACATGTAATTTAAAATTTTAAGAGTAGTATAGAAGAGCAAGGATTTAAAATAGTTAACTCATTTTATTATAAGATTTAAAAAAAAATTATAAGGGTTAAGGATAATAATAATAATAATAATAATAATAATAATAATAATAATAATAATAATAATAATAATGATTATATATAAAAAAAAAAAACAAAAAGAGAAAGGTGAGTTCCATAACTCACGAAACCGAAAAGAAAGGGAAGGAGGAGAGAGAAGGAGGAAGGGAGAAGGAAGAAGGAAGAAGGAGAAGGTGCCGGCCGGCGGTAGCTCCGGTGGCCGCCGTCTCACGCCGGTGGTATCCCGGTGACTGTCGTATCGCCGGAAAACTAAGGTCAGGAATAATTTTTTTTTTTCAAATGCAAAATGTGTAATTTGATTGAAATTGGTAGAACAATATTATAAAGAGACGAAATTTCATACCTTTAATATTAAAATCTTGAGTATTCTTGACTGAATTTTAAGTAAATGGGAGATAAAGTAAGTAATTTGTAGGAGAAGAAGGGATTGTGAGTAATAATGTGAATGAAATTAAGGGTAATTGGTTTAATTTATAAGAGGTAAATGAAGTTGGTTATAAGGTTTAGAGGAAGGAGTGGGAAGTTATTGTTAATGGTGTGGGAAGTTATTGTTAATGGTAGGTTATGGTTTTTTTATTTATTTTTTTCTGAAATTTATTTATTATTATTATTATTATTCTTTTTTTTTTTAAAAAAAAAGGATATTACATACACTCCCCCTTAAAACAAAAGTTCGTCCTCGAACTTAAAGTTAACTACTGAAGTTTTAAAAAAAAATATTGGACGGTTTTATAGACTCGCATCACCCCCCTATTTTAAAAAGTTTCGTCCTCGAAACTCAACGTACCTGTTCGAAAAGTTCGGGGTATCGCTTTCTCATGTCAACTTCGGTTTCCCATGTGGCTTCTTCAGTTTGTTGGTTCGTCCATAATATCTTGACCAACTTAATTTCCTTGTTCCGGGTACATCTTGTTTTGGTATCAAGGATTTTTATTGGCTTTTCTTCAAAGGTAAGGGTTTCATCAAGTTCAATGGTTTCAGGTCGTATTATATGGGAAGGGTCATGGACATATTTTCGGAGTTGGGATACATGGAAAACGTTGTGGACTTTGGCTAGGTTCATAGGTAGCGCTAATCTATAGGCTACTTCCCCAATTCGTTCCAATACTTCATAAGGACCTATAAAACGAGGACTCAATTTACCCTTCCTGCCAAATCTCATGACTCCTTTGGTTGGTGACACTTTGAGCAAAACTTTTTCACCTACTTCAAACTCTAGTGCCCTCCTCTTTTTGTCTGCATACGACTTTTGACGGTCTTGCGCTTCCCTCATACGTTCTTGGATCATTCTTACTTTCTTTGTAGTCTCGTCTGGTCCTAATCCCAACGCCTCATTAACATCATTCCAACATATAGGACTCCTACACTTCCTCCCATATAGGGCTTCGTAAGGTGCCATTCCTATGCTAAAATGAAAACTATTATTGTAAGAAAACTCTACATACATCAAATTATCCTCCCAAGATCCACCAAAATCCATAACACATGCTCTTAACAAATCCTCAAGAGTCTGAATCGTTCTCTCTGTTTGACCATCCGTTGCTAGATGAAATGCAGTGCTGAACTTTAGTATCGTGCCCACTGCTCCTTGTAGCATCTTCCAAAATTTAGACAGAAACCTCGAATCTCTATCCGATACAATGTCCTTAGGCACACCATGCAATCTCACTACCTCTTGAAAATACGCGTATGCCATCTGTTGCATTGTCGTACTCTTCATCGCTATAAACCTTGCTGTTTTTGTTAATCGATCCACTATCACCCATATGGCATTCTTCCCTGTTTTTGCCTTTGGCAAACCTACTACAAAGTCCATTGAAATCGACTCCCATTTCAATCCAGGTATTTCTAATGGTTGCGATTTTCCCCCCGGCTTCATATGTTGAATTTTCACCTTTTGACATGTTAAACACTTCGCCACAAAGCCTGCAACTTCACGCTTCATGTTGGGCCACCAAAAGTTCTTCTTAAGATCCTTGTACATCTTATCACCACCAGGATGTATTGAGTATGGGGAATTATGGGCTTCAGTCATAATCCTAGTCTTAAGCTCCTCGTCATGCGGTATGCACCATCTTCCTTTATACTTCATTACGCCATTTTCATCACTTTCGAACTCAGGTGCTTGACCATCCTCCTTCAACTTCTTCAATTTAGTTAGCCAGTTATCCGTAACTTGCTTCACCCTAATTTCCTCAAAAATATCGGATTCAATCGTCATTCCATTCAATTGAATACCCACATATCCATACTCTACCACTTCTAAGTTCATCTTACGGATCTCTTCACACAACTCATCTGCTAAAATTAATGCATTCATTGTATGACTTGACTTCCTACTCAGAGCATCAGCTACCTTGTTTGCCTTTCCCTCACAATACTTCAAGTCCAGATCATAATCCTTAATGAGTTCTAACCATCGTCTTTGTCTCATATTCAACTCCTTTTGTGTGTACAAGAACCTCAAACTCTTGTGATCGGTATAAATCTTGCACTTTACTCCAAATAAATAATGTCTCCAAATTTTCAATGCAAAGACTACAGCTCCCAATTCTAAGTCATGTGTGGGGTAATTCTTCTCATGCGGATTAAGTTGTCGTGAAGCATATGCTACTACTTTTCCATCTTGCATCAACACACAACCTAGTCCATTCTTAGATGCGTCTGTATAAACTTCATATTCTCCACTTTCATTTGGTAAGGTCAGCACAGGTGCAGAGGTAAGCCTTGATTTCAACTCTTGGAATGCCGCTTCACACTTCTCATCCCATTGAAACTTAGTGGTCTTCTTCATCAAATTAGTAATAGGTTGAGCGATTCTCGAGAAATTTTTCACAAATCTCCTATAGTATCCGGCTAAACCTAAGAAACTTCTCACTTCTGTCACATTAGTGGGTTTAGGCCAGTTCATTACTGCTTGAACCTTCGAGGGATCTACCATTACTCCATCCTTTGAAATTACATGCCCCAAAAATGATACCTTTTCCAACCAAAATTCACATTTCGAAAACTTGGCATACAACTTATTCTCTCTTAAAATCTCTAAAACCTTCCTCAAATGAGCCTCATGCTCCTCTCGATTCATAGAGTATACTAAAATATCATCAATGAAAACAACTACAAACTTATCCAAATAAGGCTGAAAAGTCCTATTCATAAGGTCCATAAAGACAGCAGGCGCATTGGTGAGGCCAAAGGGCATGACTGTGAACTCATAATGGCCATACCTCGTTCAAAAAGCTGTTTTGGCTATATCCTCTTCTGCAATTCGTAATTGATGATAACCTGATCTCAAATCAATCTTTGAAAACACTCCTGCACCCCTAAGTTGATCGAATAGATCCTCAATTCTAGGAAGTGGATACTTATTCTTCACCGTCACACTATTTAAATCCCTATAATCAATACATAGTCTCAACGTTCCATCTTTCTTCCTAACAAATAATACTGGGGCTGCCCAAGGTGATACACTTGGTCTTATATATCCTTTATCCAACAAGTCCTCAAGTTGTACCTTCAACTCTTGCAACTCAGCAGGTGCCATCCTATAAGGTGCCTTTGAAATGGGTCCTGTTCCGGGAACTAAGTCAATCTTGAAGTCTAACTCTCTCACCGGAGGCATCTCTGGAATCTCATCTGGGAACACATCAGCAAACTCCTTAACCACAGGTATCTCTCCTAACTCGTCCTCTTTCATGCTCGTGTCCTTTACATGGCACAAATATACGGGGTAGCCTTTCCTAAGATGGGTCTGGAGATTTAAGGCGGAGATAAGCTTGGTCTTTGGTGGCTCGGAAGTAGTTTCTTGATAGGTTAGTTTATTTCCCTTAGGGCATCTAAAGGTAATTCTCTGTTTAGCACAATTTATTTCTGCCTGATACTTCTTTAACCAATCCATTCCCAAAACCAAATCGAAGTCTTTTAAATTGAACTCGATAAGGTTCACGGGTAGTTCGGTTTCAGAGATGACAATAGGCATACCTAAGTAAAGGTTCTTACTGAGAAAGGTTTCACCTGAGGGTGTGGTTACCTTAGCTTGACATGAAGAAGAAGGTTTAAGTGAATGTTTTTTGATAAAAGATTTAGATAAAAAGGAATGTGAAGCTCCAGAATCAAAGAGTACAAAAGCAAGTTTAGAGTTTACAAGGAAAGTACCCGTCACAATGTTGGCGTCTGACTCAGCTTCACTCTTGCTCATAACGTGGAGTCTCCCATTGAAAGTGCGTCCTCCATTTCCATTGTTTCCATTATTGTTCAGCTTGTTGTTGGCATTGTACTTGTCATTTGTTGAATCACCTCCTGTTTGAGTATTGTTCGAGCGGTTGTTGTTGAAGTTATGGTTCCTAGGTCCTCCTCCATTGTTGTTATAGCCCTTGTTGTGTCCATTCTGCCCTAGTTGGTTTCTTTCTTGCCTCTTGGGACAATAATTAGCCTTATGTCCAGCTTCGCCACAAGCATAACATCTAATTGGTTCGCCTTGACACGTATAGCCCGAATGACTCTTCTCACATTTCTTACAAACCCAAGCCCTCTGGTTACCATTCCTTTGCTGGTTTTGATTCTGCCTAGGGTTTTGGTAGTTCCTATTGTTATGTCCTCCCCCATGGTGATTGTTCCTACCATTACCCCCATTGTTACCAAAACGAGGTCGTTTATCAATGCTTTGACTATCCGCATTACTTTGGTCTTTCCTCTTGTTCCTTCCCAACACATCTTCTTCTCTTTGTAAGATCCTCTCCATATTACACGCCTTAGAATAGGCCTCTGCAAGGTTAGATGAGGTACTTCCTCCTAACCTAGTTTGTATCCTGAAAACTAAACCATCCTCAAATTTTTAGGCCTTAGAAACCTCATCAGGGACCATGTTAGGGCAAAACTTAGCATACTCATTAAACTTTTGGGCATATTCCTTGACACTCATAAACTTCCCTTGGTTCAACCTATTGAATTCACTGCACTTTTGTCTCCTAATATGTTCAGGGAATCGACCTCTAATAGCACCTTTAAAAGAATCCCAGTCAAAGTTTGGTTGATTACTAATGGTTTGTCCCTCAGTTTCCCACCATGTGTCGGCATCCTCGCGTAGGTAAAACGTAGCTTGGTCAACCTTTTGAGTCTCAGGTGTTCCATTTGCAGTAAAAATTTTCTCCATATCACGTAACCAATTCTCTAATAACATAGGGTCCTCTTTCCCAACAAAGGTAGGGGGTTTTAAAGTGGCGATCTTCTTAGCCATGACAGCTTGGGGGTCATCATGTCCATTGTTCATATTGTTAGCTTGGTTTTGCACTAATAGTCCTATGTTTTGTGACAACTGCTCAAGTACCCTCACTCTAGCTGCTAATTGTTTAGGTGTTTCGGCCATGTTATTTGCTTGTTGACGACTGCGAGATCGAGTGTAAACGTTCAGGTATTGCATAAGCTGTCGATATAAGAACTAAGCGTTTTAATACTAACGTTCCATCATGTTCATACACAGTTATTCTCAATCTTCAAGATTGAAAGAAAATACAAGGGAACAATTTGCACACACAATATAAAGACTCATGAAATATTCATTAATATAAATTTTTAAGTAATAATCTAATGACAATAAATGAAATCAACATTGTTCAAAAAATAAAAATAAAAAAAATAAAAATAAGGATAAAAATAAATAAAGACAACTAGCAATATAATCTAAAGTTAACAAATTCCAACCTATCCCATTTTTCTAGTTAAAAAGTAATCATCAAAATCACTTTCGAACTGGCTCTTCCTCAAAATCCTCCTCGGGATCCTCCTCAGGATCTTCTACATAGTCTTCCTTAGGTTCATAGTTTCTTTCATCTTCAGATTGAATAAGTATAGGTATGGTATTGGTGTTATCATTTTCCCTGTCACTCTCATCCTCGTAGTCATAGGAGCTCCCAGATACATTATAGATCCACTTTGCCTTAGCATCGATCATTCTCTTTTCTAAATATTCTAGAGTAAGGAACCATTTCTCATTTTCTGCATACCTTTCCCAATTGGGTCTCCCGTTTTTAATTATGTCATTGTATTCTTTCTTAAGTTCGGCATAAGGGCCTACATCACTTAAGGTTCGAATAAGGACATCTGCTTGCTTAGGTGGTGTATTATAATCAGAGTTGCCATGATACTTATTTAGATGGTAGTTCTCCATGCTTACACGGAGACGATGGACATATGAGGAGATGGGTTCTCTTGTTTTCATAGAAAGGTGGTACGGTGCATCACGAAAATTTCTAACACTTTTCCTAGCAGTGCAACGGAATCGAGGCATCTAACAAAAAACAAAAGACAACAAAAATATAATTATAAGAAATAACACACTACTACTAAGTACTTAGAAGTACTTCAAAACAATAAACCCATTCGTCCCCACTCTCATAATTTATTTTTATTTGTAACTTACTTCAATTATTTAAAATAATTTTTCCTTGTATCATTTAACCTATTTTTCATTTAAGCCTTTACAAACTTTAAATCCTAAATGACCCTAAGATTTTACCAAAACAAACCTAAGCTCTGATACCACTTTGTAACACCCTCAGAATAGGTCGAACTTTTTGAAAACACCTTTAATGAAAAACATGAAAAAAAAACCTATTCATGAGAGTGTTACGGCCACATTTATTTCTAATAAAATAAATGTAAGGCTTAACAATTAAAAAAATAACTTAATAATTTTTAATCCAACAAGGAGTCTTACAACATAAGAAAAGACTGAAACGTAACCCGTATCCATATAAACTTTAAACAGCTAAAAAATAATTTAAACTGAAATACGACTCTAATTAAAGCTATACTTCTAAGTGATCCTCACTCCATGATTCCCACGCGATTAATAACCTGCAATATAAAAATGCAAGGAATACAAGGGAAAAACTCCCAAAATCAGGAAATTGAGTAATTCCAACTCCATCCCGTAAAACGATTAAATTTGAAAATGATTTTTAAGAAAATAAAATATAGTCAAATTGAAAATAATTTTAGAAAATAATATGTATTTGAGTTTAAAAGAAAACAATTTGAGAAAACAATACATATAATATCACATAAACCAATTCATTAATTTGATATTTAATAATGACAAACACATAATCAAATTTTAATTTGAGGGAACGAGAACGCCAGTAGGCCGAGGCTTTACCCCTATACCTACTTCATCAAGAGGTCGTCACCCCAAATAATTCAAGGCCAACAGAGTAGTCTCAGGGAATCCTAGTGTGCACACCCCTTCTACTTGGATGACAACAAATAGAAGGAAGACCAAACATCATATCAAGTATCAGAAATAATAATAATACCTGTCGGCAGCTATACTAACCAAACAGGGCAGCCTGTTCATCACCCTTATACTTGGATCACAACAAATATAAGAGCTTCATTCCCCTCGTGTTACACTTTACGTGATTTAATATATTTTAATAATTAGTCGCGATCACACAAACATATAATCAAATACACATTATTTATTTTATTTTAGGATCATAAATTTTCCCAACGAAAATAGATGTCAAGAATATCCAACTGAAATCTCATTTTTCAAATCACCATCTTAACATCAATTGTGGCAATATGAATTAATATCACAAATATTTATCTTCCAATTTAAATCGTATCTAATTTCATTATCAAAATAATAATATAACTTTCATCAAAATATAATATAAGTTTTATCGAAAAAAAAAATTATAAATTCGAGTTTGACAAAAATAATAATAAATATAATTTGAGAATATATAAAACATAATATCATACAAAATAATGTCATATTAAATCATGCACTCATTTAAACACATCAATTATCACTTAGCACATAATACTAACGGGATAGTCCTAATTAGATGGACATTGAGAATTACCTTGTCACACGATTCTAGACAACGTACGCCCCTAATAATCTCTGTCTACGAATCCGCTGTCTACACGAGAAAATAATATATCTCAATTTAATACCCCGATCAACCCATTAAAATAAATAAATTAAAAGACTCTTTTTTTTTCATTTTGTATACTTTAATTAAAAAGAATAATTTTAAACATGTAATTTAAAATTTTAAGAGTAGTATAGAAGAGCAAGGATTTAAAATAGTTAACTCATTTTATTATAAGATTTAAAAAAAAATTATAAGGGTTAAGGATAATAATAATAATAATAATAATAATAATAATAATAATAATAATAATAATAATAATAATAATGATTATATATAAAAAAAAACAAAAAGAGAAAGGTGAGTTCCATAACTCACGAAACAGAAAAGAAAGGGAAGGAAGAGAGAGAAGGAGGAAGGGAGAAGGAAGAAGGAGAAGGTGCCGGCCGGCGGTAGCTCCGGTGGCCGCCGTCTCACGCCGGTGGTATTCCGGTGACTGTCGTATCGCCGGAAAACTAAGGTCAGGAATAATTTTTTTTTTCAAATGCAAAATGTGTAATTGGATTGAAATTGATAAAACAATATTATAAAGAGACGAAATTTCATACCTTTAATATCAAAATCTTGAGTATTCTTGACTGAATTTTAAGTAAATGGGAGATAAAGTAAGTAATTTGTAGGAGAAGAAGGGATTGTGAGTAATAATGTGAATGAAATTAAGGGTAATTGGTTTAATTTATAAGAGGTAAATGAAGTTGGTTATAAGGTTTAGAGGAAGGAGTGGGAAGTTATTGTTAATGGTGTGGGAAGTTATTGTTAATGGTTGGTTATGTTTTTTTTTTATTTTTTTTTTTCTGAAATTTATTTATTATTATTATTATTATTCTTTTTTTTTAAAAAAAAAGGATATTACACTTTTCTCCTTCACCCTCTCCTAAAATATAACATAAATACCCAAGTTCCTCTGAATAACCCTCTTTTGAACTGTTGCAAAGTGAGAACAACCTCTGACTTGGTTTAAGCTCTCTACCATTGAAAATTAAACAACTTTCATCCACAGACTTCAAACTTACTGTTCTTCTTCGACAATCAACCTTAGCACTATAGGCTTTCAACCAATCCATACCCAAAATGACATCATATTCACACAACTCAAACTCTACTAGATCCGCGATTAAAATTTGGGGAGAAATCTCAATAGGGCAGTTTTTATAGAGTTTATTACAAGAAAATTGTAATCCATCAGAGATCCCGACATTTAAATTATAAACATTAACTTACCTTAACCATACACTATTATGCGAAAGATAATCGGTCATTTTCACAATTTTGTAATCATCATTCAAATTATCGTACCCAAAACTAAACCCAGAACTCATAGTAATTGGACTTTTAGGTGGATCATAATGGGGCAAAGAAAAATATGAATTAATTCCATTGGAAGAAAATCCATGGTCGTTGATTTTGTCGATTTCATTGGTGCTTGATTTTGTGGGTTTTAACAAAGAGCAGAAGTGTATATATTCGTGATGTTTTTCTTTGTGTGGAAAGTCTTATTTCTGCTGACAACATGATTGAAGTTGGAAATGAAGATGCAGATAATTGTGATTTGTAATGCAGATTAATCATATAAATCTTGTAAATGACTGAATTAGAATCTTGATAAAAGACTTTCTATGTTAACGGTTCTTAATTGGAAATGAAGATGCAGATAGAATTCAAGTTAGTAAATCTTTTTAGAATTGACTCTATTAATATAAAATACTTGATTCACGTCAAATATTTATGTACACACAAAAGTCGAAATTAATCTAATTAGAGATATTTTAGGAATTATTAAAATCCTCACCAACATATAAATATAGAACTCTTTGTTGTTAAAGAGATGAATGAATTGACTATGATTATGTGATTGTATCTAAGGGGTCGTTTGATATATGAAAATAAAGGCTTGGTAACGGAAAAAATAAACTCATTCCGTTACTCACTATTTGGTATAGTATTTCATCGACTCAATTCGTTATTTTGGGATAATTGATACCATTATTTTGTTTTAGCTCCTCATCAACGTGAACCTCAAGGTAATGTCATTTCTTGTGTCCTTAGAGTTTGCAATCAATTAGCTTATGTTTTATTCGATACAGGTGCCGACTATTCTTTTATTTCACATAAATTTCTTCAAAAACTAAAATTTCCCCTTAGTTTTGTAAGCATAAATTTAAAAGTCGGGATCTCTGATGGATTACAATTTTCTTGTAATAAACTCTATAAAAACTGCCCTATTGAGATTTCTCCCCAAATTTTAATCGCGGATCTAGTAGAGTTTGAGTTGTGTGAATATGATGTCATTTTGGGTATGGATTGGTTGAAAGCCTATAGTGCTAAGGTTGATTGTCGAAGAAGAACAGTAAGTTTGAAGTCTGTGGATGAAAGTTGTTTAATTTTCAATGGTAGAGAGCTTAAACCAAGTCAGAGGTTGTTCTCACTTTGCAACAGTTCAAAAGAGGGTTATTCAGAGGAACTTGGGTATTTATGTTATATTATAGGAGAGAGTGAAGGAGAAAAGTGTAATATCCTTTTTTTAAAAAAAAAAAAGAATAATAATAATAATAATAAATAAATTTCAGAAAAAAAAAATAAAAAAAAAACATAACCTACCATTAACAATAACTTCCCACACCATTAACAATAACTTCCCACTCCTTCCTCTAAACCTTATAACCAACTTCATTTACCTCTTATAAATTAAACCAATTACCCTTAATTTCATTCACATTATTACTCACAATCCCTTCTTCTCCTACAAATTACTTACTTTATCTCCCATTTACTTAAAATTCAGTCAAGAATACTCAAGATTTTGATATTAAAGGTATGAAATTTCGTCTCTTTATAATATTGTTCTATCAATTTCAATCCAATTACACATTTTGCATTTGAAAAAAAAAATTATTCCTGACCTTAGTTTTCCGGCGATACGACAGTCACCGGAATACCACCGGCGTGAGACGGCGGCCACCGGAGCTACCGCCGGCCGGCACCTTCTCCTTCTTCCTTCTCCCTTCCTCCTTCTCTCTCTTCCTTCCCTTTCTTTTCTGTTTCGTGAGTTATGGAACTCACCTTTCTCTTTTTGTTTTTTTTTATATATAATCATTATTATTATTATTATTATTATTATTATTATTATTATTATTATTATTATTATTATTATTATTATCCTTAACCCTTATAATTTTTTTTTAAATCTTATAATAAAATGAGTTAACTATTTTAAATCCTTGCTCTTCTATACTACTCTTAAAATTTTAAATTACATGTTTAAAATTATTCTTTTTAATTAAAGTATACAAAATGAAAAAAAAAGAGTCTTTTAATTTATTTATTTTAATGGGTTGATCGGGGTATTAAATTGAGATATATTATTTTCTCGTGTAGACAGCGGATTCGTAGACAGAGATTATTAGGAGCGTACGTTGTCTAGAATCGTGTGACAAGGTAATTCTCAATGTCCATCTAATTAGGACTATCCCGTTAGTATTATGTGCTAAGTGATAATTGATGTGTTTAAATGAGTGCATGATTTAATATGACATTATTTTGTATGATGTTATGTTTTATATATTCTCAAATTATATTTATTATTATTTTTGTCAAACTCGAATTTATAATTTTTTTTTTCGATAAAACTTATATTATATTTTGATGAAAGTTATATTATTATTTTGATAATGAAATTAGATACGATTTAAATTGGAAGATAAATATTTGTGATATTAATTCATATTGCCACAATTGATGTTAAGATGGTGATTTGAAAAATGAGATTTCAGTTGGATATTCTTGACATCTATTTTCGTTGGGAAAATTTATGATCCTAAAATAAAATAAATAATGTGTATTTGATTATATGTTTGTGTGATCGCGACTAATTATTAAAATATATTAAATCACGTAAAGTGTAACACGAGGGGAATGAAGCTCTTATATTTGTTGTGATCCAAGTATAAGGGTGATGAACAGGCTGCCCTGTTTGGTTAGTATAGCTGCCGACAGGTATTATTATTATTTCTGATACTTGATATGATGTTTGGTCTTCCTTCTATTTGTTGTCATCCAAGTAGAAGGGGTGTGCACACTAGGATTCTCTGAGACTACTCTGTTGGCCTTGAATTATTTGGGGTGACGACCTCTTGATGAAGTAGGTATAGGGGTAAAGCCTCGGCCTACTGGCGTTCTCGTTCCCTCAAATTAAAATTTGATTATGTGTTTGTCATTATTAAATATCAAATTAATGAATTGGTTTATGTGATATTATATGTATTGTTTTCTCAAATTGTTTTCTTTTAAACTCAAATACATATTATTTTCTAAAATTATTTTCAATTTGACTTTATTTTATTTTCTTAAAAATCATTTTCAAATTTAATCGTTTTACGGGATGGAGTTGGAATTACTCAATTTCCTGATTTTGGGAGTTTTTCCCTTGTATTCCTTGCATTTTTATATTGCAGGTTATTAATCGCGTGGGAATCATGGAGTGAGGATCACTTAGAAGTATAGCTTTAATTAGAGTCGTATTTCAGTTTAAATTATTTTTTAGCTGTTTAAAGTTTATATGGATACGGGTTACGTTTCAGTCTTTTCTTATGTTGTAAGACTCCTTGTTGGATTAAAAATTATTAAGTTATTTTTTTAATTGTTAAGCCTTACATTTATTTTATTAGAAATAAATGTGGCCGTAACACTCTCATGAATAGGTTTTTTTTTTCATGTTTTTCATTAAAGGTGTTTTCAAAAAGTTCGACCTATTCTGAGGGTGTTACAAAGTGGTATCAGAGCTTAGGTTTGTTTTGGTAAAATCTTAGGGTCATTTAGGATTTAAAGTTTGTAAAGGCTTAAATGAAAAATAGGTTAAATGATACAAGGAAAAATTATTTTAAATAATTGAAGTAAGTTACAAATAAAAATAAATTATGAGAGTGGGGACGAATGGGTTTATTGTTTTGAAGTACTTCTAAGTACTTAGTAGTAGTGTGTTATTTCTTATAATTATATTTTTGTTGTCTTTTGTTTTTTGTTAGATGCCTCGATTCCGTTGCACTGCTAGGAAAAGTGTTAGAAATTTTCGTGATGCACCGTACCACCTTTCTATGAAAACAAGAGAACCCATCTCCTCATATGTCCATCGTCTCCGTGTAAGCATGGAGAACTACCATCTAAATAAGTATCATGGCAACTCTGATTATAATACACCACCTAAGCAAGCAGATGTCCTTATTCGAACCTTAAGTGATGTAGGCCCTTATGCCGAACTTAAGAAAGAATACAATGACATAATTAAAAACGGGAGACCCAATTGGGAAAGGTATGCAGAAAATGAGAAATGGTTCCTTACTCTAGAATATTTAGAAAAGAGAATGATCGATGCTAAGGCAAAGTGGATCTATAATGTATCTGGGAGCTCCTATGACTACGAGGATGAGAGTGACAGGGAAAATGATAACACCAATACCATACCTATACTTATTCAATCTGAAGATGAAAGAAACTATGAACCTAAGGAAGACTATGTAGAAGATCCTGAGGAGGATCCCGAGGAGGATTTTGAGGAAGAGCCAGTTCGAAAGTGATTTTGATGATTACTTTTTAACTAGAAAAATGGGATAGGTTGGAATTTGTTAACTTTAGATTATATTGCTAGTTGTCTTTATTTATTTTTATCCTTATTTTTATTTTTTTTATTTTTATTTTTTGAACAATGTTGATTTCATTTATTGTCATTAGATTATTACTTAAAAATTTATATTAATGAATATTTCATGAGTCTTTATATTGTGTGTGCAAATTGTTCCCTTGTATTTTCTTTCAATCTTGAAGATTGAGAATAACTGTGTATGAACATGATGGAACGTTAGTATTAAAACGCTTAGTTCTTATATCGACAGCTTATGCAATACCTGAACGTTTACACTCGATCTCGCAGTCGTCAACAAGCAAATAACATGGCCGAAACACCTGAACAATTAGCAGCTAGAGTGAGGGTACTTGAGCAGTTGTCACAAAACATAGGACTATTAGTGCAAAACCAAGCTAACAATATGAACAATGGACATGATGACCCCCAAGCTGTCATGGCTAAGAAGATCGCCACTTTAAAACCCCCTACCTTTGTTGGGAAAGAGGACCCTATGTTATTAGAGAATTGGTTACGTGATATGGAGAAAATTTTTACTGCAAATGGAACACCTGAGACTCAAAAGGTTGACCAAGCTACGTTTTACCTACGCGAGGATGCCGACACATGGTGGGAAACTGAGGGACAAACCATTAGTAATCAACCAAACTTTGACTGGGATTCTTTTAAAGGTGCTATTAGAGGTCGATTCCCTGAACATATTAGGAGACAAAAGTGCAGTGAATTCAATAGGTTGAACCAAGGGAAGTTTATGAGTGTCAAGGAATATGCCCAAAAGTTTAATGAGTATGCTAAGTTTTGCCCTAACATGGTCCCTGATGAGGTTTCTAAGGCCTAAAAATTTGAGGATGGTTTAGTTTTCAGGATACAAACTAGGTTAGGAGGAAGTACCTCATCTAACCTTGCAGAGGCCTATTCTAAGGCGTGTAATATGGAGAGGATCTTACAAAGAGAAGAAGATGTGTTGGGAAGGAACAAGAGGAAAGACCAAAGTAATGCGGATAGTCAAAGCATTGATAAACGACCTCGTTTTGGTAACAATGGGGGTAATGGTAGGAACAATCACCATGGGGGAGGACATAACAATAGGAACTACCAAAACCCTAGGCAGAATCAAAACCAGCAAAGGAATGGTAACCAGAGGGCTTGGGTTTGTAAGAAATGTGAGAAGAGTCATTCGGGCTATACGTGTCAAGGCGAACCAATTAGATGTTATGCTTGTGGCGAAGCTGGACATAAGGCTAATTATTGTCCCAAGAGGCAAGAAAGAAACCAACTAGGGCAGAATGGACACAACAAGGGCTATAACAACAATGGAGGAGGACCTAGGAACCATAACTTCAACAACAACCGCTCGAACAATACTCAAACAGGAGGTGATTCAACAAATGACAAGTACAATGCCAACAACAAGCTGAACAATAATGGAAACAATGGAAATGGAGGACGCACTTTCAATGGGAGACTCCACGTTATGAGCAAGAGTGAAGCTGAGTCAGACGCCAACATTGTGACGGGTACTTTCCTTGTAAACTCTAAACTTGCTTTTGTACTCTTTGATTCTGGAGCTTCACATTCCTTTTTATCTAAATCTTTTATCAAAAAACATTCACTTAAACCTTCTTCTTCATGTCAAGCTAAGGTAACCACACCCTCAGGTGAAACCTTTCTCAGTAAGAACCTTTACTTAGGTATGCCTATTGTCATCTCTGAAACCGAACTACCCGTGAACCTTATCGAGTTCAATTTAAAAGACTTCGATTTGGTTTTGGGAATGGATTGGTTAAAGAAGTATCAGGCAGAAATAAATTGTGCTAAACAGAGAATTACCTTTAGATGCCCTAAGGGAAATAAACTAACTTATCAAGAAACTACTTCCGAGCCACCAAAGACCAAGCTTATCTCCGCCTTAAATCTCCAGACCCATCTTAGGAAAGGCTACCCCGTATATTTGTGCCATGTAAAGGACACGAGCATGAAAGAGGACGAGTTAGGAGAGATACCTGTGGTTAAGGAGTTTGCTGATGTGTTCCCAGATGAGATTCCAGAGATGCCTCCGGTGAGAGAGTTAGACTTCAAGATTGACTTAGTTCCCGGAACAGGACCCATTTCAAAGGCACCTTATAGGATGGCACCTGCTGAGTTGCAAGAGTTGAAGGTACAACTTGAGGACTTGTTGGATAAAGGATATATAAGACCAAGTGTATCACCTTGGGCAGCCCCAGTATTATTTGTTAGGAAGAAAGATGGAACGTTGAGACTATGTATTGATTATAGGGATTTAAATAGTGTGACGGTGAAGAATAAGTATCCACTTCCTAGAATTGAGGATCTATTCGATCAACTTAGGGGTGCAGGAGTGTTTTCAAAGATTGATTTGAGATCAGGTTATCATCAATTACGAATTGCAGAAGAGGATACAGCCAAAACAGCTTTTTGAACGAGGTATGGCCATTATGAGTTCACAGTCATGCCCTTTGGCCTCACCAATGCGCCTGCTGTCTTTATGGACCTTATGAATAGGACTTTTCAGCCTTATTTGGATAAGTTTGTAGTTGTTTTCATTGATGATATTTTAGTATACTCTATGAATCGAGAGGAGCATGAGGCTCATTTGAGGAAGGTTTTAGAGATTTTAAGAGAGAATAAGTTGTATTCCAAGTTTTCGAAATGTGAATTTTGGTTGGAAAAGGTATCATTTTTGGGGC
This sequence comes from Amaranthus tricolor, assembly GCF_026212465.1. Lineage (NCBI taxonomy): Eukaryota > Viridiplantae > Streptophyta > Magnoliopsida > Caryophyllales > Amaranthaceae > Amaranthus > Amaranthus tricolor. Next base: position 14,966,525 of record NC_080056.1, read on the forward strand.
ATGTAATTTCAAAGGATGGAGTAATGGTAGATCCCTCGAAGGTTCAAGCAGTAATGAACTGGCCTAAACCCACTAATGTGACAGAAGTGAGAAGTTTCTTAGGTTTAGCCGGATACTATAGGAGATTTGTGAAAAATTTCTCGAGAATTGCTCAACCTATTACTAATTTGATGAAGAAGACCACTAAGTTTCAATGGGATGAGAAGTGTGAAGCGGCATTCCAAGAGTTGAAATCAAGGCTTACCTCTGCACCTGTGCTGACCTTACCAAATGAAAGTGGAGAATATGAAGTTTATACAGACGCATCTAAGAATGGACTAGGTTGTGTGTTGATGCAAGATGGAAAAGTAGTAGCATATGCTTCACGACAACTTAAGCCGCATGAGAAGAATTACCCCACACATGACTTAGAATTGGGAGCTGTAGTCTTTGCATTGAAAATTTGGAGACATTATTTATTTGGAGTAAAGTGCAAGATTTATACCGATCACAAGAGTTTGAGGTTCTTGTACACACAAAAGGAGTTGAATATGAGACAAAGACGATGGTTAGAACTCATTAAGGATTATGATCTGGACTTGAAGTATTGTGAGGGAAAGGCAAACAAGGTAGCTGATGCTCTGAGTAGGAAGTCAAGTCATACAATGAATGCATTAATTTTAGCAGATGAGTTGTGTGAAGAGATCCGTAAGATGAACTTAGAAGTGGTAGAGTATGGATATGTGGGTATTCAATTGAATGGAATGACGATTGAATCCGATATTTTTGAGGAAATTAGGGTGAAGCAAGTTACGGATAACTGGCTAACTAAATTGAAGAAGTTGAAGGAGGATGGTCAAGCACCTGAGTTCGAAAGTGATGAAAATGGCGTAATGAAGTATAAAGGAAGATGGTGCATACCGCATGACGAGGAGCTTAAGACTAGGATTATGACTGAAGCCCATAATTCCCCATACTCAATACATCCTGGTGGTGATAAGATGTACAAGGATCTTAAGAAGAACTTTTGGTGGCCCAACATGAAGCGTGAAGTTGCAGGCTTTGTGGCAAAGTGTTTAACATGTCAAAAGGTGAAAATTCAACATATGAAGCCGGGGGGAAAATTGCAACCATTAGAAATACCTGGATGGAAATGGGAGTCGATTTCAATGGACTTTGTAGTAGGTTTGCCAAAGGCAAAAACAAGGAAGAATGACATATGGGTGATAGTGGATCGATTAACAAAAACAGCAAGGTTTATAGCGATGAAGAGTACGACAATGCAACAGATGGCATACGCGTATTTTCAAGAGGTAGTGAGATTGCATGGTGTGCCTAAGGACATTGTATCGGATAGAGATTCGAGGTTTCTGTCTAAATTTTGGAAGATGCTACAAGGAGCAGTGGGCACGATACTAAAGTTCAGCACTGCATTTCATCTAGCAACGGATGGTCAAACAGAGAGAACGATTCAGACTCTTGAGGATTTGTTAAGAGCATGTGTTATGGATTTTGGTGGATCTTGGGAGGATAATTTGATGTATGTAGAGTTTTCTTACAATAATAGTTTTCATTTTAGCATAGGAATGGCACCTTACGAAGCCCTATATGGGAGGAAGTGTAGGAGTCCTATATGTTGGAATGATGTTAATGAGGCGTTGGGATTAGGACCAGACATGATAGAGGAGACTACAAAGAAAGTAAGAATGATCCAAGAACGTATGAGGGAAGCGCAAGACCGTCAAAAGTCGTATGCAGACAAAAAGAGGAGGGCACTAGAGTTTGAAGTAGGTGAAAAAGTTTTGCTCAAAGTGTCACCAACCAAAGGAGTCATGAGATTTGGCAGGAAGGGTAAATTGAGTCCTCGTTTTATAGGTCCTTATGAAGTATTGGAACGAATTGGGGAAGTAGCCTATAGATTAGCGCTACCTATGAACCTAGCCAAAGTCCACAACGTTTTCCATGTATCCCAACTCCGAAAATATGTCCATGACCCTTCCCATATAATACGACCTGAAACCATTGAACTTGATGAAACCCTTACCTTTGAAGAAAAGCCAATAAAAATCCTTGATACCAAAACAAGATGTACCCGGAACAAGGAAATTAAGTTGGTCAAGATATTATGGACGAACCAACAAACTGAAGAAGCCACATGGGAAACCGAAGTTGACATGAGAAAGCGATACCCCGAACTTTTCGAACAGGTACGTTGAGTTTCGAGGACGAAACTTTTTAAAATAGGGGGGTGATGCGAGTCTATAAAACCGTCCAATATTTTTTTTTAAAACTTCAGTAGTTAACTTTAAGTTCGAGGACGAACTTTTGTTTTAAGGGGGAGTGTATGTAATATCCTTTTTTTTTAAAAAAAAAAGAATAATAATAATAATAATAAATAAATTTCAGAAAAAAATAAATAAAAAAACCATAACCTACCATTAACAATAACTTCCCACACCATTAACAATAACTTCCCACTCCTTCCTCTAAACCTTATAACCAACTTCATTTACCTCTTATAAATTAAACCAATTACCCTTAATTTCATTCACATTATTACTCACAATCCCTTCTTCTCCTACAAATTACTTACTTTATCTCCCATTTACTTAAAATTCAGTCAAGAATACTCAAGATTTTAATATTAAAGGTATGAAATTTCGTCTCTTTATAATATTGTTCTACCAATTTCAATCAAATTACACATTTTGCATTTGAAAAAAAAAAATTATTCCTGACCTTAGTTTTCCGGCGATACGACAGTCACCGGGATACCACCGGCGTGAGACGGCGGCCACCGGAGCTACCGCCGGCCGGCACCTTCTCCTTCTTCCTTCTTCCTTCTCCCTTCCTCCTTCTCTCTCCTCCTTCCCTTTCTTTTCGGTTTCGTGAGTTATGGAACTCACCTTTCTCTTTTTGTTTTTTTTTTATATATAATCATTATTATTATTATTATTATTATTATTATTATTATTATTATTATTATTATTATTATTATCCTTAACCCTTATAATTTTTTTTTAAATCTTATAATAAAATGAGTTAACTATTTTAAATCCTTGCTCTTCTATACTACTCTTAAAATTTTAAATTACATGTTTAAAATTATTCTTTTTAATTAAAGTATACAAAATGAAAAAAAAAGAGTCTTTTAATTTATTTATTTTAATGGGTTGATCGGGGTATTAAATTGAGATATATTATTTTCTCGTGTAGACAGCGGATTCGTAGACAGAGATTATTAGAAGCGTACGTTGTCTAGAATCGTGTGACAAGGTAATTCTCAATGTCCATCTAATTAGGACTATCCCGTTAGTATTATGTGCTAAGTGATAATTGATGTGTTTAAATGAGTGCATGATTTAATATGACATTATTTTGTATGATATTATGTTTTATATATTCTCAAATTATATTTATTATTATTTTTGTCAAACTCGAATTTATAATTTTTTTTTTCGATAAAATTTATATTATATTTTGATGAAAGTTATATTATTATTTTGATAATGAAATTAGATACGATTTAAATTGGAAGATAAATATTTGTGATATTAATTCATATTGCCACAATTGATGTTAAAATGGTGATTTGAAAAATGAGATTTCAGTTGGATATTCTTGAGATCTATTTTTGTTGGGAAAATTTATGATCCTAAAATAAAATAAAAATAATGTGTATTTGATTATATGTTTGTGTGATCGCGACTAATTATTAAAATATATTAAATCACGTAAAGTGTAACACGAGGGGAATGAAGCTCTTATATTTGTTGTGATCCAAGTATATGGGTGATGAACAGGCTGCCCTGTTTGGTTAGTATAGCTGCCGACAGGTATTATTATTATTATTTCTGATACTTGATATGATGTTTGGTCTTCCTTCTATTTGTTGTGATCCAAGTAGAAGGGGTGTGCACACTAGGATTCCCTGAGACTACTCTGTTGGCCTTGAATTATTTGGGGTGACGACCTCTTGGTGAAGTAGGTATAGGGGTAAAGCCTCGGCCTACTGGCGTTCTCGTTCCCTCAAATTAAAAATTGATTATGTATTTGTCATTATTAAATATCAAATTAATGAATTGGTTTATGTGATATTATATGTATTGCTTTCTCAAATTGTTTTCTTTTAAACTCAAATACATATTATTTTCTAAAATTATTTTCAATTTGATTATATTTTATTTTCTTAAAAATCATTTTCAAATTTAATCGTTTTACGGGATGGAGTTGGAATTACTCAATTTCCTGATTTTGGGAGTTTTTCCCTTGTCTTCCTTGCATTTTTATATTGCAGGTTATTAATCGCGTGGGAATCATGGAGTGAGGATCACTTAGAAGTATAGCTTTAATTAGAGTCGTATTTCAGTTTAAATTATTTTTTAGCTGTTTAAAGTTTATATGGATACGGGTTACGTTTCAGTCTTTTCTTATGTTGTAAGACTCCTTGTTGGATTAAAAATTATTAAGTTATTTTTTTAATTGTTAAGCCTTACATTTATTTTATTAGAAATAAATGTGGCCGTAACACTCTCATGAATAGGTTTTTTTTTTCATGTTTTTCATTAAAGGTGTTTTCAAAAAGTTTGACCTATTCTGAGGGTGTTACAAAAAGCAAGACTTAAAGAGTATGCCTGTTGTTGTAGAGTACACTGGCGTTTTTCCTGAGGATTTATGTGGCTTACCACCTAAGAGAGTGGTCGACTTTCACATCAATCTGATGTTTGGAGTCACGCCAATCTCTAAGGTACCTTATCGCATGGCTCCTGCGGAAATGGCCGAGCTAAAGAAACAATTAGATGAGCTTTTGGAGAAAGGGTACATAAGACCCAGTGTGTCTCCATGGGGTGCCCCAGTATTGTTCGTCAAGAAGAAAGATGGTTCGATGAGACTGTGCATTGATTACCGAGAATTGAATAAGGTAACAGTAAAAAACCGATATTCTTTACCGCGCATTGATGATCTTTTTGATCAATTAAGAGGTGCAAAGGTCTTTTCCAAGATCGATCTTAGGTCATGGTATCATTAATTGAGAATAGCTTAATCAATGAGTTTGTCGTTATGCCATTTGGGTTAACAAATGCACCTACGGCGTTTATGGACCTTATGCAGAGATGTTACAAGGAGTACCTCGATAAGTTTGTGGTTGTCTATATAGACGATATCCTTATCTACTCGAGAAGCAAAAAGGAGCATGAAGAGCACTTAAGGATAGTACTGAACTTGCTCAGAAGAGAAAAATTGTATGCGAAGTTTAGAAAATGTGAGTTTTGGCTTGATCATGTCTCATTCTTGGGTCATGTAGTCTCGAAAGAAGGAATTTCTGTTGATCCAGAAAAGGTAAAGCTATCATAGAGTGGCCTGCACCTAAAATTTATGTGAAGTTCGAAGTTTCATGGGTCTAGCGAGTCATTACAGAAAGTTTGTAGAAAACTTCGCCAGTATAACCCGACCAATCACACAACTGGTGTGTAAATACAAGAAATTCGAGTGGACTTCTGAATGTGAGGCAGCATTCTTGGAATTGAAGAAATGGTTGACAAGCACTCCAGTTTTAGCCCTACCAATGGTGTTGGAATTTGTTCTGTGCAGCTGTGTTCAGGTTTGCAGATGGTGTGCAGGTGTTGCAGGTGTGCAGGTGTTCTCCTATGTCCAGCAGCTGTGTGCAGCAGCAAGTTGGTGCAGCAATGCTCAAATTAGCGTATGCAGCAGTTGTGTAGTTGCTCTGATGATTAAAGGATTCTTATTTTGTTTCCTTTATTGTACCACATGTTATCACGTGATGTTTTTATATGTCAGTGTAAAGTTAGTCATAACTAGCTGCTAGCTTGTTACAGGTAGTTCTTCTTGTATAAAAAGCTATATATACATAGTTTTTTTCTTGTAATTTTGATATTGGAAAATCAATAAGATTCTTTTCCTTCTGTTCTAAATCTTTGGCTCAGTTTTATCACATCTCACCATTGTTCGCATCGATTTCACACCACTCGAGCCACCAACATCACATTATTAGAGCCAAAAGCAAAGTAGGTTGGAAGTAAAATGGTAAAGAGAAGAGGGAAAGGGTAAAGAGAATCGGAAAAGAGGGTAATCACTCTTTACATGAGCAATGACAACACCCTTCAAATGTTTTAAAAGCTATAGATTTATATATTTATTTTAAAATTACAGGAAGACTTTCGACGCCCCAGTGAGGAGGATAGAGAGCATCATAGTAGATAGTAAGAGGAGCCGAGGAAGACCTAAGAAAACTTAAATGAGCAAATAAAAGTTGACTTGTATGAATTATACCTCTCTGAAGACCTGATCAGGGATAGGGGTAGGTGAAGGTGCCTTATCCATGTTTAGACTACTGATTCTCCCTTCACTTACTTGTCGATGTTCTTGTCCTCTAGCTTCTAGTTGATGCTATTACTATTATTATTATTGTTTTCTTTTTAATTTTTAATTGTTCGCCCTACTTTATCTTATTATATCCATATGCATTCTATTCATATTTATCTTATGTCTAAGGGTCACGCTTGTGTGTGATAAAATGCAACTTGCGGAATTCGCTTCAGCCGCACTCCATCCCATCAGTTGCAAAATATTATCTTATTCTTTCTCGAGTCAGGGGATTCTTTGGCCGCACTCTCCTTTATGGGTATGAGTTGCCGCCGTCTTCCCTCCCTAGACCCTGACCATAGTATTCTATGGGCGGGATACACTAGGTATGATGATGACTGATCGATATAAAGTGACTGACGAATCGATCTCATCAAAATCTTCCAACATGCTCACGTTAAGATCCTCTTGCCTCCTTGCCTTCAAATGAGTGCTTGGGACTATCTCCTATCCTCAGTTTAGCTCTGTTCCCTTTTTAAAACCTCCGAAGGATTAGGGGCGCATCGTTCCTAACTTGCTTTGCTCGAGAAAAGGTGACCAATCCTACAAAAACGAGCAAAACACAATATACCCTACACAAGGTGATCAAATCCTATAATACTAATAAAAAAGAACAATAACCGCATAAGAATGCAAACTAAATAAGCATAAAATAAGGATAAATTAGAGAGTTATCACAAATCCTTCCAAAAAAAATAAATAAATATTGTCAAAAATACAAAATGTATCCAATATCCAGAAAAGAAATACATTTAAAATTTGAGAGGTTCACTTAGCCTTCTTTGATAACCACAAAATTCACATGAGATGGGAGAACCAAAGCTAATCGTTCAGCGCGATCTATACAAGTTTCCATAGCTTCTTCATAATCAGAATATTCTTCATAACTAGAATATGGCTTTGGAATTATGGGGGTGAAGATGAAGTCCTTAAGCTTAATGGCATTCTTAACAATGTGCAAAGCTAGCATATATTCTTTATTGAGATCATTGTGAAATGTTGAAGCCCATTCGACTTTCCACAAGTTTGGAAAGGTTGCACTAATCTCCTCTCTAGTCTCCAACCACCGCTTCACATCTTGCAAATTCGAGTCTTTCAAGTCGTCGCTATCTGAATAATCTAAATCTGAATCTGAATCTACCTCCCCATTATAGGGATAATAAGTTACCTGAAAATTCCATCAAGTCATATTGCAATTAGTTCAGCAAAGCAAAACACCAGAGATGCCCGAAATTGACCCAATTAGCCAAAACAATATGACTTTATCCGACCCGAATACAACTCGCGTACAAAAAACAGACGTGACAACATATCTTCATACACACAAGAACCGAAATTGACCCGGTCTAAATCATCATACCTAAAACCCCAACAAAAACCTTTAAAGAACATAATTTAGTTACCTCCAGCTTGAATTCGTGCAGTAATGGGCAGGCCTCCGGGAAGCATCTTAACAAAATAAAGTTAAAATGACTATATTTGATAGAAACCCACAACTTCAGGTATTGGATATTAGGAAAAGAAGGGATGATAAGACCTTCATCAATCTGTAATAAAAAGAGAGATTTCAAAATTTAATGTTAATCAAACTATAGAATGTTGGTTGTTGTTGCCTAAGTTATTAAAGATAGAGTTGGTACTAACCCATTTCTCATATACATTAAGCGAAAGCTTAGACAAGTGAGCAGCTAAGCTTCTGATGGGCGAGAATTTTGGAAGCAGTCCTGTGTCATATAAGCCATGAAATTGCGCTTCAATGAGTGATGGAGCGCTAACATGAACCACAACTGTATGGAAGCATTTGAAATCGAACGACACAAGATTCCTAGCTTGTACCTCAACTTCTTCTAAATTCTGGCAATCATGAACTGTCAAGTATTTCAACTTTTCCTACAAAATCAATTTTACTCAGTAAAATCAGTTATAATAAGTAGAATTCATTTTTAATCAATCAATATAAATCAGTTGTTTATCATTAAAGATTCAATTTCAGATGAAATCAGGTGAACTTAACTGAGCTTAAGTTAAGAATCTTCAACTTGAATAGATTGTATGATCGAGCAATGTATAGTCGTTCTAAAAGATGGCATCGAGAAAAAACCAACTCTACTACTTCTCCACATATATTTACCCCCTTCAAACTCAGGGACTTGAGGTGGCTCATGCCTTTCCAAACATGAGATGTTATGGTATAAGATCTTAAATGGAGCTCTAAGTTCTGGACTCGTTTTAAGATAGCAAAATTGATCCAAGCCTCGAGATGACTTGAATCAGTCTCATCCAATGGAAAGCGAATTCTGAATTCATCAATAAATGGAGCACGATTCAAAGCCACTACTTGACTAACCCAATTCAAGAACCTTGGCTTTAGATCTTTGACTGGCTTGAGTTGGCGCTTACAGCCTAAGGTCATAGTCTCTAAATTATCAACATCAAAGTTGAGATTAGTGAAGTAAGTAGCCAAATACCGCCACCTTCTTGAAAGGATGCAAGTTCTTGTCGCTTCTTTTCTCTCCATAAGAGATAGAATAAAGACAAGTATATCATCAGACAATGTGCTGAGCTTATCCTTCCATTCATCTTGTTCCTGCATCATAATCATGGATAGAGTACTCATCAGAGGTGGCAACATAGTCATCATAATAATAATAATAATAATAATAATAATAATAATAATAATAATAATAATAGTAATAATAATAATAATAATAATAATCATCATCATCATCATCATCAACCCTAAACTTTCGGCTCATAACGTAAGGAGGAATGCAGTCAAAAGATAACAAAAATACTTTAAAAAGAATTTGATCAAGGCCCCACTCTAATATCTGTAGCTCCACACAATGATAGTCATCAACCCTAAGAATCTCGCTCATAAAAGCAGTCAGAGCTAAGGTTGAGAGGGTAAAGATTAATGTAGTCAAAAGATTAAAAAAAAAGAAAAAAAAAAAGCTTCTATAAGAATTTGATCAAGGCCACAATTTATAATTTGTACTAGCTGTTTTATAATGACTAAGCTAGTTGATTAACTTGGAATATAAAAGTCCTGCTACTGTTACTAGACAATTAACAACCAAAATTCAACGCCACAATATGAGATCAGATGTTACCTGTCCATCCAAGATTAACTTTGTTGAAGAATTCGACATTGACCCTTTTGTAGATTATATTGAACTAAAAAAAAACCTGAGGAAGTTGTAACAAATAATATAAAATAAACAGCACAATAGAAATTCACTGAGATTGAGATTATCTCATTTAATCATCAGGATGACCATAGCTCAAGTATTTTCGGTTTATGCATATAGGAGAGACAAAGTTTTCCCTAAAAAACAAGAGACTATAGATCTCAGAAAAAGTAAAGCCAACAATAAAATTAAAAGTATTGCGTGTTAATTATTAGTAATTATTATAAATTAAAGCTCGTAAATGATTTTAAAAAAAACGCACAAGTGTCTGTACAGCAGTTTTGATGTTTGCACTATTAATAACATTGGGAGGAGTAAGATACCAAATGCTCAATGGCAAATTGTTTAGGCTTCCAAGGAAACGCACAAGTGTATGAACAGGGGATACCCAACTACTACTCCCAAAGGTAAAACATTATGTTAAGATTTTATTGTTATATAATATGATGATAAATTATTATTTCTAAAGAAATAAATCTATTAGAAAAGAGTTTTGATATTATAAAATTGTTGCTCAAAAGTAACAATTTTATTAAATGTAAATAAATGACAAGTGAAAAAGAGTTCAAGTAGGATAAAAGCTCTATTTCAAAGTTACCTTGGGAACTATTATTTAATACTTCCTCCGTTCCATTTTAGTCGCTACATTTGCATGGACACGGGTATTAAGAAAAGTGATTGACTTACACTGTAGCTGATTGTTTACTTTATAGAGTATAGTATTTTATTATTGTTAATTGAAAAAGAAAAAGGAAAAATAGGTTGTTAGGTTACTTTATGGAGTATAGTATAGTTTTTTATTATAGAGTATAGAGTATAGAATAGAATAAAAATAGGAGTAGGTAGAACTTTAAATGATTGTTTTATTACTAAAAAAGGAAATGTGGCAACTAATATGAAATTGCCAAAAATAGAAAATGTAGCAAGTATTATGAAACAGAGGAAATAATATTATTAGAAAGGAGTTTAATAGGATCTATTTAAGCAAATAAAAATTCCACCCATTAAAACAAGTGAAAAAGTGTTCAGGTAGCATCAAAGATCTATTAAATAGTTAACTTAGGAGTCATTATTTGGTTATATTATTAGAAAGGTATTACAAGTTCTATTTAAGCAAATAATAATTCCACCCATTAAAACAATTGAAAACGAGTTCCAGTATGATCAAAACTCTATTTCAAAGTCAACTTGGAGTTGCAGAGTTTAACACGATCTATATAAACAGATACAAACAAAGGAACAACTTAAGCCACGAGATCAGAAATCAATAGCCCACAAAATTTAATACAAGGTCAGATTATTATATTTTAAAACAGATGTTCAAAATTTTAGCAATTTATTCCCATCTATATTTTGTACAACTATTTATTTTTTCATAATTGTCTAAACGGTTAAAATAGAACACAGTCTGTATTAATAAATTTAATTATAAAATCAAAAACCGAAAAAAAAACAGAAAAGAAAATGAAGGGAGAAAGAAATGGGGTGAATCAGGAAAGTTTTGATTTTTAACTCATGTTCATCATCTATACATGGAATTTTAATCATATTTTTAGATCGTAAGTGTATAATTGCTTTTAGAAGAGAAAACACATAAAGAAATAAATTTTTAAAATTTAATTGCTTTTCTTTTTTTTACAAATTTTTAAGCAAACATAGTAAAACAATAAGCATAAATGAAAAAACCCATAAAAACTATTCATTTTCATCTAATTGGAAAAAAAAAATCTGGGTGAAAAGGAGCAATCTTTTATTATTATATTGCTCAAATTAGTATATATTTTGAATAATTATTTAATATTTCTAATAATTACAATAATGAATAAAAAAATTAAAATTTGGTGATAAAATTACCAATTCAATTGCAGCTTCTTGGAAGCTAGATCGCTGGCTACATCGAACTGCTTTCACAAAATACACAAACTTTGTTGAATTTTAATGGTTTTATGATCTCTTCCATTATTATAATTTTTATTATTAATATTATTTTCTTGTATAAAAATTAATATTAATTAATAAAAACATCAAATTCCCAAAGTCATCAAAAAAAAAAAGCTAAAGATTTAAAAACTCAATTGAATTTAACATCTAGAATAAGTAGAACAGAAATTTATTATTGGTGGGAGTATACCTTAATATGGAGGAAGAAGAAGATAATGGTGAAGGATGGATGCTTCGTGTAGTTGCTCAGGGGCGCGTGGCTGGCTTCAAGCGCCGCTAGGGCTACTGCGTCTGTTCGGCTAAATTGGTTGGCCGGTGCTGGCGGCGGCTGCTCGGTTGAGGCTACGACGATGAGACAAGGAACAGAGAAAGAGATTTGAAACTTGAAATAAAAACAAAACCCTAACTTTTGGGGATTTCAAAAATCAAAATAATAACTAAATTGAATTGAAGGTGGGTTGGTGTGGTGGTGGGCCGTCGGCGTTGATGAGTCTGGTGGTCTTGATTTCACGTTCACCTATTCACGGAAGCAGCAGTAGCAGCCAGCAGTGGCCTTGCGAAGTGCGAATAGGCGAACAACGAACTGATTCGCTCAGTGAACGTCAGTGAGGGGTGGCGACTGGCGAGAAATGCCGGCGAGGGGTGGGTGGTGTGGGTCGTCACTTGTCCAGTTGTGGGTATCTTAAAGAGAATTGAGAAATTGAACAAATTGACGAATATGACTATCTTAAAGAAGAACCCTATTTTTGTATTTGTTCTTGAGAAAATTACAATAAACAATTAACAAAATGAAATTTTAAATGGAATTATGCCTTAGATAATTTTAGTTTATATAGTAGGAGAGTATACGAAAACCTAGGGTTTTTTGAGGTTAATGGGCTTTGTGATAAGTATATTGTATACCACATAGAATTATGCCTTTTAAAGATAATGGATGATCCTATATACTCATAGTACTATATGTCTATTTACTTTTTCAAAGTTATCTAATATACTTATTAAATAATTAATCAAAATATTCTATAAGACGATCTTATCGTGAGACGTTTCTTAATAGGTTGGACCATTTTTAATTTAAAAAGCAAAAACATAAAATACTCATTTAAAGGCATCAATTTTGGCTTTAAACCCTTAAATTTTGGTTTTAAAGGCATCAATTTTGACTTAAAAACCTTTAATTTTTGTTATAATAATTAAAGTAGTTGAAAAAAAAAATTTAGACTGAACACTATATTCGTCTTATTGAAAGACTAACTCATATAAGACTTGTTGTTAATCACAAAGTATATCTCTTATTATATGCAACATAAAAACTTTTGTCAATGTTGTCGAATTGTAGGTAGCATTATATTTTTATTATCTTTTATCTTTCCTTTTAAACTAAAAGATTTGGATGAACATTTACTGTTCACAATTTGTGACACTGTTCACATTTTTTGTCTACTGTTCAAAATTTTGCTACTATTCATCGAGAAGGGTTTTGCACTACCTTTTGGATACCTTATGCGTCCCTTTGTCCCCTCAACCCAGCCAAACAACTCGACATAAAAATCAGAGCTTTCTCTATCTAAAATCCTTATCCCTGCCGTCATCGCCATCGTCGCCAGCACAATTACGTCACCGCCGTCAACCATTGCAACACCAGCTCCTACTTTCTCTTCTCCACTCACTTCTTCTCGTTCACAACCTTCTCCCCCTATCTTCACCTCGGCTCCTACTTCTACACCATCCTAAACGCCGTGCACTTCAACATCAACACCATCACCACCAACACCGCCAGGTACACTCATTTTCTCTCATGTTTTGTGCTTGCTTTATCTTATTCTGATATTCTCTGTTAATAAATTACTGACTCATTTCACATAGGCAAAACATTTGAGGCTTTTCTCTACTTTCAGATCCTACTTCATATTTATTTCTCTTTATCTCTTATCTCTTCTCAATCTCACTTTTTTTTCATTCTTTTCAATTTTTAGATCAAATTGGTTTTCTTCAATAGATTTCTTATTACTCGTTGTACTTCGATCACTTTTCAGGTTTGTTTCTTTATTTGCTATGTTTCATAATTTTACTTATAATTTGAATTTCATTGTTAGTATGATTTGAAATATTTATTTTTATTCAATGTATAATGGATGAAAAAATTATATGTTTTTATTTGATTAGGTTTAAATATTGTGGTTCTTCTCTTTTATTTTATATTCTAATTGCTATTATTGATTTCAGCAAAGAGGAAGATTTTTTCTGAATTTTTTTGTTCACTTGAAAGATTAGATAGGATTAAAAGGAAATTAAGAATCAACTTAATGTGCTATAATACACACTTATCAGAGGAGTTACAAGATTCCTCCCATTCACCTTTCCAACCGGCCCCCTTTCCCTTCCCACTAATAATAATTTTTTTTAATTATTTAATTGTTATTATTATTATTATTATTATTATTATTATTATTATTATTATTATTATTATTATTATTATTATTATATTATTATTATTATTATTATTATTATTATTATTATTATTATTATTATATTATTATTATTATTATTATTATTATTATTATTATTATTATTATTATTATTATTATTATTATTATTATTATTATTATTATTATTATTATTATTTTATTTATTTATTTTTTAATTGGAAAAGAAACACTATGTGATATCAACGTACGTGATAAAACACGTTACCGTTAATTACATTTTTGTTTTTATATTTAATTTAACTTACTTCTTATAACTGTCCATGTAAATAATATAATTTAATAATACTTATTTATTTTATTTATTTTATTTTATTACATTTTTTAAAACCCGCTAAATTACGGGGTGTTACAAACTACCCCCTTAAAAAAAGTTACGCCCTCGTAACTTGCATGACAACGAGAAACGCAGAACACACTTGCTAACATAACACGACACTTGCTAAAAAGCAAGACTACAAGCCAAAGTGGTTTATCATCACTCGCGCGAAATTCCTATCGCCTTCTATCCCCCTTAAGAAGTTACGTGCCCGTAACGCGACTAACCTGAAAGAGGTGAGGGTACTTTTCTCGCATAGAGTCTTCAGTTTCCATGTAACCACTTCACGCTCGTGATTTGACCACAGGACTATTACCATAGATATATCCTTCCGTCATGTACTACAAACCTTCGTGTCCAAGATTCGAACTAGTATCTCCGAATAAGACAAGAATGTATCTAATTCTAAAGGTTTGGGATCTTAGACATGAGAGGCTGTGGCATGATACCGCTTTAACTCAGACACATGAAAACATCATGTACCTTTTCTAAGGAATTTGGAAGGGCTAACCGATATGCCACTTTACCCACACGTTCCAAAATTTCATATGGTCCTATGAATAGAGGGCTCAACTTTCCACGAGCACCAAAACGTACTACTTCGTGCATGGGTGATACGCAAAGTAACACCCGTTCTCCCTCGGTGAACTCTTCTGGTCGTCACTTCAAATCAGCATAAGACTTTTGACGATCTTGTGCCGCTTTTAAGCGATCCCTTATCAACTTCACTGAGGAGAAAAAGATGCAACGTTTTGAGCTAGGTTTATCCTTTGATATTCAAAAACATATTGAAAGTGATCGTTACACACTCTGGAACAGATGTACAAGCGAGCATCTCAAATAGGGAAAATTATAGGAAGGAGAAGGAAAGAGAGAAGGGTAATATCCCCGAGAAGAGGAAAGAAGGTGCCAGTTAGGCATCAGGGACTCCGTTAGGTTTTTATAAAAAGAAGGCATGCACATTCGGCAATTTTCAAGGAAGTGAATCTAGTGCAAACACTAGATTTAAGGGAGAAGCAAATCCTGCAAAGCGACTATTGGACCGAGATGGCAATGAAAGGAAGTATTTCTGTAGGAGATGCAAGAGAAATCATCCGGGAAAGGATTGCGATGGGAATTTGGTTGAGTGTAATTTTTGCCACAAAAGGGGACATAGGGAGTATGAATACTACACTAAGAAAGGGAGTGGAAGTCAACAGCCGGGTGGGCAACACCGGCAGCAGAATTCAAACAACTCCGGAAGGCAAGTCAATCTGCAGTACGGAAATGGTAATCATGGTAATCAAGGACACACTCTGTACTTATGCCACATCAGCCAGGAAGGGAAGATGAAGGAAGATCCTAAGGATATCTCATATCGCCGTAGTGAAGGAATTCCTGGATGTTTTTACTGACAAAATTTTCGGTATGCCACCTCAACGGGAAATTGATTTCACAATAGACTTGGTGCCTGGGACGGGACCGTTTTCTAAGGCCCCGTACCGCATGGCTCCAAAGAAGATGGATGAGTTAAAGTCTCAACTTGAGGAATTGTTAAAAAAAAGTTTATATCCGACCTAGTGTTTCACCTTGGGGCGCTCCAATTCTGTTTGTGAGGAAGAAAGATGGTAGTTTGAGGTTATGCATTGACTACAAGGAGTAAACAAGGTAACCGTTATGAATAAATACCCGTTACCCCGGATAAACGATTTATTTGACCAGTTGAGAGCAGACGGGATCTTTTCAAAAATTGACTTAAGATCGGGTTATCACCAGCAAAGAATAGCTGAATGGGATATACATAAAAAAGTTTTTAGAACACGTTATGGACATTATGAGTTCATCGTGATGCCTTTTGGGTTGACAAATGCTTCAGCTGCATTTATGTGTTTGATGAACCAAATGTTTAGTGCGTACTTGGATAAGTTCGTGGTTGTCGTTATTGATGACATATTGGTCTATTCGAAGGACCGGGATGAACATGAGAAACATCTACGATTAGTCCTGCAAACCCTGCGAGAAAACAAGTTGTACGCAAAATTGTCAAAGTGTGAATTCTTGTTGAAAAAGGTATTATTTTTGGGCCATTTTGTTTCTAAGGAAGGTGTTTCGGTGGATCCGGCGAAATAGAGGCAGTTCGAAGCTGGTCGTCACCAAAGAATATCACCAAAGTACGAAGTTTCTTAGGCTTGGCTGGGTATTACCGTTGTTTTGTCAAAGATTTATCGCGAATTGCTCAGCCTATGACTTCGTTGATGAAGAAAGAGAAGAAGTTCGAGTGGACTGACGAGTGTGAACAGGCCTTCATGACTTTGAAGGAAAGGTTAACTACGGCCCATGTTCTTACTCTACGTGACCCTAAGTTGGATTAACTGTTTAAAGTGACGCATCGAAGAAAGGATTGGGTTATGTACTGATACAGGAGCGTAAGGTGATTGCTTACGCATCACGACAACTGAAAGTACATAAAGTTAATTATCCTACTTATGATCTGGAGTTAGCTGCTATAGTTTTTGCTCTCAAAATATGGCGGCATTACTTATATGGCGTTAAATGTAGGATCTACACTGATCATCAAAGTCTGAAGTATATCTCTATACTCAGCCAAACTTAAACATGTGAGTCGGTGGTTAGAGTTGATGATAGATTATGATCATCAAAGTCGTTGTCATAGTCCCGTTTATTAGGATGACTTCACCGAAACGGTGACTTTGGGACCTGATTTGCTCTTCCGGATGACTGAGAAAGTGAAGTTGATAAGGGATTGCTTGAAAGTGGCATAAGATCGTAAAAAGTCTTATTCTGATTTAAAGCGACGATCAGAAGAGTTCACTGTGGGGAAACGGGTGTTACTTCGCGTATCACCCATGCGCAGAGTAGTACGTTTTGGTGCTCGTGGAAAGTTGAGCCCTCGATTCATAGTAGAGGTGTTCATGGGCGGGCTTGGGCGGGTATACCCGCGGGTATTTGCCATAAAATCTACCCGCGGGCAAAAATTTACAAAACCGCGCCCGCATTTGCGGGCATAAATTTTTGTCGCTACCCGCCCATTTTTTAAGCGGGTGGTACCCGCGGGTAGGCGGGTATTTATTACATAAATATCAAAAATATAATTGAAAATATAAAGTTGGGTTTTGATAATAATTAAAATACAATACAATATCCAAAATACTCCAAAAGTCCAAATACATAAAAAGTCTCAAATTATTCAAATTACAACCATATAAAAATACATAAAAAGTTTCAAAAAACTTCGTCAATGGTAACACAATCGTCATCTTCATCCTCCTTTTCATCTTCTTCTAAACATGGCTCGCCATAATTAAACATATTCGAATTACTGGAAAAGTGAAAGTGAAGTGACATTAAAAGAGGCGCTTAGCCGCTAACTTCCTTTTTATTTTTTTATTTTTTTTTCTCTTTTCGGTTACTTAAAATTTAAAAATTAAATTGATTATTAAATATTTAATATATATTAAAGTAAGCGGGCGGGCGGGTATACCTGCGGGTATTTTTTATGTGTCGCTACCCGCCCAAATATAGCCATGTACTATAATTAGCAAAACATGTTTACCTTGTACTATATTTAATCATCAAACTAATTTAAACTCATATTTACATTCAAGTTCAAATGTAAAACATTTAAACGTTAAACAAAAACGTGTAATAAAATATTCAAACATATTTACCTCTGTTTTTCGTCAAATTTTGACATGGTGTTCCTATCTACCCAACCTGCATATTCAACGGTTGGATTGTCGTTTTGTGCATTGTAAGTGGGTAATTTGTATTTTGCCCTAATTTTACCCTAATTGTTATTTTACCACTTTTGAGTGATGTTTTAGGGTTGTTTGGTGTTTGTATTACCTCTAGTATTGTCTTGAGAGGATTTTTGGTTGTACCCATTAATTTTATTGGTGATTAGTGGAAGAGTGTGGTACCACTTACGGTCCCGTGGTTTTTTCCCGCATTGGGTTTTCCACGTAAATATCGTGTGTGCTTTATTTTCGCATTTTTACTTTATTGTGCTTGATTGTGGGATTATTATTGTTTGTTTGATTGGATTGGTTATTTTTGCTCATCTAACAACACAAAGGGAGAAAGTGTGTGTATTATATCGCCTCTTTTCTCAACATAGTGGTATCAAGAGCTTGGTTTATATTTTCTTGGGTGATACTCTTGTGTTGGTTTATGATGGATGATAAATCTAGTATGCACGGAATGATTTATTTGGACTCTGCCAATTACGCTGTGTGGAAAACTAAGATGGAAGATATTCTTTATGTGAAAGATTTGTATGAACCAATCTTAAATGAGACTACGCCCACTGGTCAACATGGAAGTAAATGGAAAATTTTGAATCGAAAAGCGGTAGGAACCATTAGACAATTTGTTGATGTTAGTGTGCTCTAACATATTTCCAATGACACGAATGCTTATGAATTGTGGATGAAACTTGAGGCTATGTATGAGAGGAAGAACGCCTTAAGTAAAGCGTCATTGATGAGAAAATTGGTAAAGTTAGAATTTCACGATGGTAATAGCATTGTAGTACATTTGAATGATTTTCAAGGTTTGATTAATCAATTGTCTGCAGTGAAAATGTCCTTAGATGATGAGTTGCAGGCACTATTACTACTTTCCTCATTGCTAGAGACTTGGGACACACTATTTGTATCACTTAGCAATTCTGCTCCTGATGGTAAGTTGACAATGGAGAGTGTCAGTGCTAGTCTGTTGAATGAAGAGACTAGGAGAAAGGAGATGGGTTCCTCCAACCATTCTGAAGCTCATTATGTTGCATAAGAGTCTAATAGGGGAAGAAGCAAAAATCGACCTTCTCGAGGTAGAGACAATTCCAGAGACAAGTCTAAATCCAAGGGTAGAATTATTTGTCATTACTGCGACAAGCCGGGACATATTAAGAGGTTCTGCAGAAAGATGAAAAGAGACAAGTCAAAAGATAGAAAGGGTGATTCATCTGAGTAGAAGTCTGAAGAGAAAAATACTACAGCTCTAGCAATCAGTGATGATGATTTGCTCTTCATTGGTGATAAAGAGTGTTTGAATGTAGCTGGTGATGACTGCATTGGGTGATTGATTCAGCTGCTTCGTATCATCTTACTTCGCATCAAGACTATTTCTCGTCCTACACTAGTGGTGATTTTGGTAGTGTTAGAATGGGGAATGATGGGTCATCTAGGGTTGTCGGCAAAGACACTATTTACTTGGAGAGTTCCACCGGTTGTAAGCTGATTTTGAGAAATGTTAGACACGTTCCTGATATCAGATTGAATCTCATTTCTACAGGTAGACTTGATGAAGAGGGTTACTTCAGCCACTTCAATGATGGTAAGTGGAAGCTCTGCAAGGGGAATCTCATAGCAGCCCGAGGTAAGAAGCAAGGTTCTCTTTATATGATGCAAGCGAAGGTTTGCGCGGGTGAGGTAAATGTTGCAGATGAATGTTCTTGTGAGTTATGGCATAATAGACTTGGCCATATGAGAGAGAAAGGTATGCAGATTCTCTCTAAGAAGAAATATCTCCCTGATGTCTCAGGTATATCTCTTAGATCCTGTGTTGATTGTTTAGCTGGTAAACAACATAGGGTTGCTTTTCATTCTCGCCCCCCATCTAGGAGAAAGTATCCTCTTGATCTTGTCCACACTGATGTATGTTCTATGGATGTTAAATCCCATAGTGGTGCTCTTTACTTTGTTTCTTTTATTGATGATTATTCTCGAAAAGTGTGGGTTACTGTGTTGAAAACCAAGGATCAGGTACTTTCTGCTTTCAAGGAGTTTTAGGCTAGAGTTGAGCGAGAAACTGGTAGAAAGCTCAAGGTCGTGAGAGCTGATAATGATGGTGAGTACAGAGGCCCATTTGAAAGCTACTGCAAGGGTCAAGGCATCAAGCTTGAGAAAACAGTTCCAAAGACACCTCAATTGAACGGAGTTGCAGAGAGGATGAACAGAACAATTGAAGAAAGAATCCGATGTATGCTCTCTCATGCAAAGTTGTCCAAGTTTTTCTGGGCAGAGGCATTGGTTACAGTTGTGTACTTGATTAACCTTTCACCTTCAAATCCTCTTGATGGTGATGTTCCTCAGAAAGTTTGACCGGTAAAGATGTCTCCTACACGCACTTGAGGGTATTTGGATGTCGTGCTTTTGTTCACATTCCTAGAGATGAGAGATCCAAGTTAGATAAGAAGACAAAGCAGTGTATATTCTTAGGGTACTCTGAAGATGCTCTTGGGTACAAGTTATGGGATCCAGTAGATAGGAAAGTTCTCAGAAGTAGAGATGTTGTGTTCATTGAAGATCAGACTATTGAAGATATTGAAAAGCCAAAGCAACAAACATCCTCTCATACACCAATCAATTTTGATCCAGTCTTACCGCAGATGACTCCTACTGTTGAAGGGGGAGATATTTAGGATGATGATGACAATATTGGTAATGATGGTCATGATGATCAACCTGAAGTTGAGCCTCCAGTTGTTGAACCGCAACCACAGCCTAATAATGTGAGAAGATCTACTAGAGGACCACGTCCTTCTATGAGGTATCCTACTACAGAGTTTGTGTTACTAACTGATGGGGGAGAGCCAGAAGACTTTCAGGAGGCTATGTCACATGAGAAAAGTAAGGAGTGGTATAATGCCATGCAAGATGAGATGAATTCCTTGCATGAGAATCACACTTATGATCTGGAAAAGTTGCCTAACGACAAACGAGCACTCAAGAATAAATGGGTGTTTAAGTTGAAGCACGGAGAAGATGGTCAACCACCTAGGTTCAAGGCTAGGATTGTTGTGCGAGGCTATGAACAGAAGAAGGAGATTGATTTTGATGAAATTTTCTCTTCAGTGGTGAAGATGTCTTCAATCAGAGTTGTACTTAGTTTGGCTGCCAGCATGAATTTGGAGATTGAGCAACTTGATGTGAAGACTACTTTCCTCCATGGTGACCTAAAGGAGGAAATTTACATGGAGCAACCTGAAGGCTTCGAGGTCAAGGGAAAGGAGAAACTTGTGTGTCGCTTAAAGAAGAGTTTGTATGGTCTTAAGCAAGCGCCTCGGCAATGGTACAAGAAATTTGAGTCATTCATGGTTGATAATGACTTCCACAAGACATATGCTGATCATTGCGTGTTTGTGAAGAATTTTGCTGAAGGTGACTTTCTCATTCTCTTGTTATATGTTGATGATATGTTGATTGTTGGTCGTGATTTCAATAAGATTGTTGACTTAAAGGCTAGTTTGAGTAAGTCCTTTGCTATGAAGGACCTTGGCCCTGCAAAACAAATTTTAGGCATGCATATTTCTCGTGATAGGAAAAATAAGAAATTGTGAATATCACAAGAGAAATACATTGAAAAGGTGCTTAAAAGGTTCAATATGAACAATGCTAAGCCTGTGTGTTCTCCACTGCCAGTGCATATGAAATTGAGTTCCAAACAATGTCCTACAACAGATGAAGATAAGAAGAAGATGAAAAATGTGCCTTATTCATCCACTGTAGGTAGTTTGATGTATACTATGGTATGTACTAGGCCTGATATAGCTCATGTTGTTGGGGTAGTTAGCAGGTTTATGTCTAATCCTGGAAAGGAGCATTGGGCAGCAGTTAAGTGGATTCAAAGGTATCTCATGGGCACTTCTAGAGTAAGTTTATGTTTTGGTCATGGCGAACCTGTGTTGGATGGTTACACAGATGCTGATATGTCAGGTGATATTGATTCTAGTAAGTCTACTTCTAGTTACATGATGACGTTTGCAGGGGGAGTTTTTTCTTGGCTATCTAAACTGCAAAAATGTGTTGCTCTATCAACTACTGAGTCAGAGTATGTGGCAGCTGTTGAAACTGGTAAAGAGTTAGTGTGGATGAGGGACTTCCTTGAGGATTTGGGAAGACGATTATTTGTTACATTGTGATTGTCAGAGTGTCATTCACCTAGCTAAGAATGCAACCTATCATGGTCGAATGAAACATATACGAAGGAGGTATCATTGTATTCCAGATTAGATAGAAGAAAAAATATTTGAGATTGTGAAGATCAGTACTCATGAAAATGGATCGAATATGTTGACGAAGATCCCTCCAAGAGACAAGTTAGAGGTGTGCCGTTTGAAAGAGGGACTTGTCATACCCCCCAAGTTGGAGTGAGGGGGAGATTTTTTGGGTTATTCCCTCCCACTTGGAGGAAGGCCCAAATTAATATATTTAATTATGGGCTTAATAATAATGGGCTAATAATAATAATATTATTATTATTATTTATTAATAATAATAAAAAAAGGGGTAATACTATAAAAGGAAAAAAATAGGGCAGCAGCCTTTATTGGTTTTTGTAATTGAGATTGCGCACAAAACAGAGAAAAGAGAATCAGGCGCAGTAGGAGTGCAACGTAGCATTTTCGGTTCTTTCGGCGATCCGATCGAAGGCCATTCGTGCTCCGTTTTTCGTCAAATTTTGACATGGTATTCCTATCTACCCAACCTACATATTCAACAGTTGGATTGTCGTTTTGTGCATTGTAAGTGGGTAATTTGTATTTTGCCCTAATTTTACCCTAATTGTTATTTTACCATTTTTGAGTGATGTTTTAGGGTTGTTTGGTGTTTGTATTACCTCTAGTGTTGTCTAGAGAGGATTTTTGGTTGTACCCATTAATTTTATTGGTGATTAGTGGAAGAGTGTGGTACCACTTACGGTCCCGTGGTTTTTTCCCGCATTGGGTTTTCCACGTAAATATCGTGTGTGCTTTATTTTCGCATTTTTACTTTATTGTGCTTGATTGTGGGATTATTATTGTTTGTTTGATTGGATTGGTTAATTTTGCTCATCTAACAACACAAAGGGATAAAGTGTGTGTATTATATCGCCTCTTCTCTCAACAAAACTAACATAAAAATAATAATAGTAATTAGCAAAACAGCCTTAAGTTTAGGGCTTTGGTGAATTACAACATTAAAGTTTGTTTTTTACGAATTACTGCCTTAAAAGTATCAAAGTCTACACCATTCCGACCAAGTGATCGTTGACCAATCCAAATGACTTTTGATCATTACTAATCACCATTGACTTTTGTTAACCATCTATAATGACTTTTGACTTTCCTAATTACCAGTAGTGCTCCTATGTCTTAGCACTCTAATGTCGTTTTAACCCATCATAACGATATTTTATCAAAAATGGACGTCGCGTTTACCCTTTTAGAATAACTCCTTCGAAAATCAGGTCGAAACAAATACTTATTTGCCTATTTTTCGATATGTAACGTTGTTTTTACCCATCATAACGGTATTTTTGAAAAAAACGGAGGTCACGATTATCCTTACGGGAAAATTCTTTCGGAAATCTGGTCGAAACAAGTACTTATTTGCCTATTTCACGACACGTAGATCAAAAAAGATATTTAACTTCGTTGTTACGTACCCATCACAACGATATTTTTTTAAAAAAGAAACGTTGCGACTACTTTTAAATATCTTTTTTCGATCTACATGTCGGGAAACAGGCGACTTAGTAATTGTTTCGACCAGATTTCTGAGAGAGTAATCCCATAAGGATAATTGCGACGTCCATTTTTTGAAACATTATTGTTATGATGG
This sequence comes from Amaranthus tricolor, assembly GCF_026212465.1. Classification (NCBI taxonomy): domain Eukaryota; kingdom Viridiplantae; phylum Streptophyta; class Magnoliopsida; order Caryophyllales; family Amaranthaceae; genus Amaranthus; species Amaranthus tricolor. The sequence goes on from NC_080056.1 coordinate 14,990,424, forward strand.
ATAAAACGACGTTAAATATATTTTTCGATATACGTATCGACAAATAGGCAAATAAGTACTTGTTTCGATCAGATTTTCGAAAGAGGTACCCCAAAAGGTAATCGTGACGTTCGTTTCTTTAAAAAAAATCGTTATGATGGGTAAAAATGACGTTATAAAGGTACTATTGGTAACTAGGAAAGTTAAAAGTGATTATGGATGGTCAACAAAAGTCAAAGGTGATTAGTGATGATCAACGGTCATTTATGTTGGTCAAAGGTCATTTGGATTGTCAACGGTCACTTGGCCTGAATGGTGTAGACTTCGATAGTTTGGAGGCATTAGTTATCAAAAAAAAACAAAATTTTAAAGATGTAATTTGCAAAAACCCTAATATTAAAGACTGTTTTTTACAAATTACTAAGGAATTCAATTAACTAATAATGATAAAGAATAAGAAAAGAAAAACTTACAAATTGATAGCACCTGGAATTTTTATTGGCATATAAATTGAAAGAAACAAGAAATTAAAAATATTGAGTTTTAACGTAAAACTAAAACCAGAAAAATAATTGATAAAAAATAACAACGAAAATTAAATACTTAAAGCTTTAAGACAAATGACATCTAAAACTTAATTCTCGAATTATAATATTAGGTAGCATTTGAAAACACGAATTTCATTTGAATTTTCGTAATTCAATTCAAGAAATTGAAATTATGGATTTAAATTTCATTTCCAATTCCTCAATCTCGTTTGGATATCAAAGAATTAAATTTTTATATTTCAAATCCACATAGTTGTTTGAAAAATATTGGAATTTAATTCCTAAATTAAAATTCTATAGTATTGTTTGGATAACCTTGTAATTACATTCAACCAAAAATATTAAATATTAGCAAATAAAATGTATTATGATATTAAAATAATCCAAAATTGTCACATTAAAAGTTATCTTAACATTGAATATTAAAAGTGTAACGTACAAACTACTCGTCAAGGCATAAGAGTAATAAAAGATATAACTAATTTTTTTAGATGATTTGGTTTGCGAAAGAGTTACAATATTTTTTGTCCATCATCATTATATTCAGTGCTGTAAATAAAAGTTATTAGCAAAATTTAAATAAGTTCAAACTCAAATAATCATAACTTTATTAAATGAGATGATTAGAGACTTAGCGTCTTGTAAAATCTGCGACTCAAGAATAAAATCATTAGGTGTATTAATTTATTTTAAGAAAGAATGATTCAAAATTTAAATAATGATTTGTCGTTTTTATAAAATGAAGACAAGAAAATTTCATTAAACTCGGAGCCAATTTTTGACCCATCAATCATCATCATATTTTTTCATTTAAAAATCACGCCAACTATAAAGTCTCTCTTATTGTATTTTTTTATAGGTCGTCTGAAATGGGATCATATAATTAGTAAATTTCTTTAATTAGTTACTTTAAGATCGTAAGTAATCATTTTAAGGTTATGAATAATCAGATTATAAAAAGTGATTATTTGAAAATTATAAGTAATCACTTTCACATTATAAGTGATCACTTTAAAACTAAAAATGTATAATTAGGCCAATCCAATAGAGATGATTTTATCGTAAGACAGTCCAATAGTGATCACTTTAAAACTAAAAATGTAACAACCGTCTTTTTAAACAAAAATAGTTATGCGAAAATAACCTTTAAGGCGATTATCACATACTCTTAAATAAATAAGAACAAAAATATATACCTAAACTTAAAAGTATACAAAACTTAAAATAGCTAAATTTTAGAGCATCATTGTAGAGCAAAACTCCTTTAAAAGAAAAGAAACAAATGTCTCAAAGTCTAAAAGCAAGAAACCATATGTCATCAAAAGTCCTAGAATCGACTCTTACACTTCCAGCCCGCACGGTAGTGATCATGTAATCATTCACTATCTGTATAAAAATGTAAATCCATAATCAGTGGGGAGTAATTAGTTTTTCTAGATCATAAAACACATACAAGATTGTCTCTAAATACAAAGAAATTTAAAAAGTTATCAATCAGTTATATGAATATATAAATTCAACTTAAACTAGTCAAAGTTTGAAAAAAAATTTAAAACATTTAAGCTTTTATTTAATAAATCAAATGAGTATGGTTTCACAAATCATTGAAAACATAATCAACAAGTAAAGAAGGAATGAACGTAGTGTTAGATGTCGATAAGATGGTCTTACACAATTACGTTCTAAGGTTTGTCGACCGAACCCAATCTATTAAAATAGACCTGTTTAAGAATGTCCGATTTTCCCCTAGCAGTGGATGCCTCTTTTGCCTTACACCACCGGGTACCGGGACGACAACAATTAACCCTTGTATATATAAATATTATCAGAAGTATGTTCTAACTATTTATAGATGCCAAAATAGGCCTTATAATCCTATGACTCCTTATTCGAACAAAACACATTAAAATTAAACTTTAATTATAAAATCACCATCAAAATATTTCGAGATGTCAAAATAGTTCCTACCCGAAAACTAAGTTCAACATACTTATCTCAAATATACTTTATCAAATAACTTTATTTTTAAAATATAATATATTCCACTAATACATTGGAGTTTGATTTTTTTTTAAAAAAATACCAAAAACTAATACTATGACTGATGTCTGAGTTTGGGAATAAAGTCAACTCTAAATTTTACTTAGTCAACAAAACTCACCTATGTTACTAGGGGCGGAGTTGATAAACAATAATACTCCCTCCGAACCAATTTAGTTGTCTTATTTTCTTATTTGGCAAAGTTTTTTTAGTTTTCCCATTTCTATTTTCGTCAATCTTTTTTTACCTAAATATCTTTAGTTCACACAAGTAATTATGAATATACCCCCATATACTTTACTTACCCAACTACCTTTCACTACTTATCATTTACCTACTTACCCTTTTTAATGGAACCCCACACTATCCTTAATAACTGTGCCCAAGCAAATGGAACATCTAAATTGGTTCGGAGGGAGTATTATACATCCTCCAATTTAAAGAAATTAAATGTTAAAATATAGTGAAATGAGATCTTATTTAATTCGTGTCAATGTAAATTTTATTAATATCAGTTTTTTTTAATTTTTAATTATATTCGATTAGAGAATATATATAGCATTGAATTAATGAATTGGATAAAGTATAAAAATCAAATGAGAAGTATTAAATAAAAACATATTTAATTAGTTATAATATTAAGTTTATTTCAGTAAAAAAATAAATAGATGTAAAAATTTGTTTAGTTTTCCTAATGTATTTGTATAAAGCAAGCTTTTTGTAAAGAAATAAATTGTACTTTGTTAAGAAGTAAACCAAGAGCACATTGTAGTTATGCATTCTTTTTCAGTTTTCACCCTACAAAATTATATACGTATCAAATTTCTTTCTAATATGTTTGTTTAATTTTAAATAATGATCATATTTTCTTTGAAGGAAAATGATCAGTACCTATACGATAATCAAATATTAGTATTTTTTTGGTATAAAAGACCTTCAATAAATATATTATTACATATTCTATCTCATGCTTTATTGATGTAAGGCAAAAAATAAAATTTTGATTTTATCGCGCTTTAAAATACATATTAAAAAATATTTTGCAACCCCATTCCTAAATTCCCGGGTCTAGCCCTGTTCGTTATTGAATATTGACAAAGATGTAAAAATATTATTCTATTCAAAAGTACAACCGTATCAACAACACTCCTTACATCTCAAAACGTACTAATACATTTGTAAAGTCTGAAACTAAGGTACTAAAATACTCATTTTTGATCCAAAACCACAGTTTAGCAAATCTCAACAATTAACAAAATTTTAGTTAATTATTGTTGCTGATGCACGGGTTGTTGTTGTTCATGGAACTGATTTTTAGTGTGTGCCTTTGTAAATTGTGACTCGATTGTTGTTTCTTCGTGTTATTGGCTTTGAGCTGTTTGCCGCTGTTGCTGTTGTTGCTTTCCACGATGGCTAGTTGCTTATTCTGATGGTCTAATTGATCTTTTTTCGATGCTTAATCTATGCAAGTTGGTATTTTAACATATTCAAGTTAATATTTTAACTTGTTGAAGTTGGTATTTTAACCTATTTAAGTTGGTATTTTATGGTGTTTAAGTTGATATATTGACTTATTTAAGTTGGTATTTTGACCTATTAAAGTATTTAAAATTATGTTTTAAGCTGTTGAAGTTGGTACTTTAATCTATTGAATTTGGTATTTTAAAGTTGGTGTTTTCACCAACTACAACAGGTTAAAACACCAACTTTAATAAGTTAAATATCAACCCTTCTAGGTTTACATTCCAACTTAATAGGTTAAAATACCAACTTCAAAAGGTTGACAACGTAACAGAGTAAAATAACAATTTAAAAGGTTAAAACACCAACTCCAACTATGAATATTAATAGATAAAAGTATCAATTCAAATAGGTTAAAATACGAACTTCAATAAATTAAAATAACAACTTCAATAAGTTAAAACGCTTTAAGAAGCACAGGTTTCATGTTTGTTTTTAACAATTTTTTTTTTAAAAAAAAATTTGTTGTGTTAATGGCTTTATAAGAGATTCTTAAATTATGGGTTAAGATATTCCCTATCACCAATCATTATTCCGATGGATCGTGAATCAATTTAGGTGAATCAAATTTTGACAGGGGTGATTAGAAACAAATTTATATTGAATTTCTCTTCTATTTTGAAACAAAAACAAATAAAATGCAAAGAATTAAAGCAATAGATTTCAATAGTTGCCGTTTTTATTTCTCTCTTTCTTCTTCCATGTCTTGTTCTCATCGTCATGAAGGTTCCCTGACCACGATTTTCTCTTCACGTACATAAATTTTTTCATGGGAAATTCCACATGGTAGTATCTAGTTTTCATGAAATGCTAGTGATAGCACCTTTTTAAGAAAATTCCACATGGTAGCATCCAGTTTATGTACAAACTAGTTGCAGTAGCATTTTCCGTTAAGTTCTTGTTAAATTTCGTTTAATTCATCATTTTGTAAGTTTTTTTCTCATGGTAGCATCCAGTTTTTGTTTAATTCACAATTTTAACGTTTAATTCACCAATTTAATATTTAATTCATTAACCCCCATAAATGTTGTAATAATTTTGTTTTCATTTAAATTGTTGGCATTATAAAGTTCAAAAGGTAAGTAGCCACGCACTAATACTAATACATATTTACTTCAAGCAAAACTAGAGATAATTCTAATAATAAAAGCAAGTATTTTCCTGCTAAAAAAGATCTGCTACAAAAAAGTTACCTATTTATTTATCTTTTTCTTTACAATTTATGAACAAAAACGTATAAACTAATATTACAAAAAGCTAATGATTAACGCCGTTAACAAACAGAAAGATGGCAAGTAGGATTTGGTATTGATGGAGACAATGGGGAACCAGTTTTTATAATGTCTAACAAAACTTAGTCTTTTGTTGTATCTACTTGTGCATCATTTTATTATTATTAGAATTATCTCTACTTTTGCTTGAAGTAAATATGTATTAGTAGTAGTGCTTGGCTACTTACCTTTTTAAATTTATAATGCCAACAATTTGAATGAAAACAAATCATTACAACATTTATGGGCGTTAATAAATTAAATGGTGAATTAAACATTAAATTGGTGAATTAAACATTTTTGAATTAAACAAAAACTGGATGCTACCATGTGGAAAAAACTTACAAAACGATGAATTAAACGAAATTTAATAAGAACTTAACGGAGAATGCTACGGTAATTAGTTTGTGCATAAACTGGATGCTACCACGTAGAATTTTCTTAAAAAAGTGCTCTCACTGGCATTTCATGAAAACGGGATGCTACTATGTGGAATTTCTCTTTTTTCATTTCTATCATACTTTTCCTTACATCGGATCACCCTTCCTTTTCACCGGTCAGCTTAGAGACTGTTTTCTTCAACTTATTTTTTGAACTTAATACTTATTTTATTATAATTAGATCAGATTAGATCAGATCAAATCATATCAAATCAGACAAGATCAATTCAGATATAATTAGAAAAGTTCAGATCAGATCAGATCAAATCAGACCAGACCAGACCAGATCAGATCTTGATTATTATTATTATTATTATTATTATTATTATTATTATTATTATTAATCCCTCCGTTCTTTTTTGATCTTCAACTTTGGGTTTTTCACACATATTAAAGAAGATGAATCTTTGGGTTGTAGTGGGCATTATTTTAATTATTGGAAGTATGAGGTTGTAGTGACTATTATTTTAATTAAATAGTAGCGTGAAGTAATGATTTTAATGAAAGTATAAGAGAGAAAAAATAATAATTATAAATAAAAGAAAAGAGGTACAAAAAGAAAATAATGACGAATTTTAAGGGGGTAAAAGTGGCATAAAAACTTTCTAAAAATAGAAAGTATTCTAAAGTGGAAGAACTTTTAAAACTACCCGTTATAGTAATGTGGAAGATCAAAATAGAACGGAAGCAGTATTATTATTATTATTATTATTATTATTATTATTATTATTATTATTATTATTATTATTATTATTATTATTATTATTATTATTGTTATTATTATTATTATTATTATTATTATTATTATTATTATTATTATTATTAATATTATTATTATTATGATTACCTATTATTATTATTATTATTATTATTATTATTATTATTATTATTATTATTATTATATTCATTAATTACTTAATATAATAATTAAAAAATAAACATATAAAAAATAATTTTAATAATATAAATAATGTAATAAAATTATTATATTAATTAGTTAATTAAAATATTTGTTAATAATTAATTAATGAATTAAATAATAATAATAACAATAATAATAATAATAATAATAATAATAATAATAATAATAGTAACAATAATAATAATAATAATAATAATAATAATAATAATAATAATAATAATAATAATAATAATAATAATAATAATAATAATAATAATAATAATAACTTTATGAAATCAGATCAGTTCATATAAGATCACAAACCAAATCAAATCAGACCAGATCAGATCAGATCAGACCAGATCAGACTAGACTAGATCAGAGCAGACCAAACAAAAAAGATTCAGATCAGACCCAATCAGATCAGACGAAGAGAACATGCCTTTACTACTAGGTATGTTACATTATTTAAAATACTTTCATAGAAATATTTTACTATGTTGTTCCCATAAGACTAACCAATTTTTTTAGAAATTTAAAATATTTTATTATGTTGTTACATTATTTCCCAAAATCGCAACATATTTTCTTTCACTATATGCTGCGGTTTTAGGGACGCCCGCAGCATATATATATATATATATATATATATATATATATATATATATATATATATATATATATATATATATATATATATATATATATATATATATATATATATATATGTATATATATATATATATATATATATATATATATATATATATATATATATTTGCTTTTTTTGTTTAATACTATTAAATAGTCCAATAATGTACAATGTAAACAATGATTAATCCAATCCAATGATAATCACCAATTATCAACAATAATCTCATTGTAAACTCACGATCATATATAAAATAATATGTACATTTACAAATTAAAGTCCTAAATCTAAACTAATTACATTATTTACCAAGAACAAAAATTAGCAAGATACACGGCAATCTTGTCTTTAATTTGGCGCATTTCTTCATCTCTCAAAGCGCGTGCTTCCCTTTAAGTGTCGAAAAAAACCTATAATATCATATTAAATTAAGTGATACATAAACATTAGCTTTTACCAATAGTAAATATATAATACTATAATTTAAGAACGTAACAAATACTTACGGCGTCAATGTTTTCGATTCTAACCTCCTTCACGAATTGTAAGATATCGTTCAGGTATTTGAGAGTGTAGTAGCCGCAATTAACAGTATTATCAGCTTATCGAAAGCACTAAGAGAAAATAGATGTTTAGTGCCAAATAAGCTTAATAAACCCATAAAATCGAAACTTAGCACGTAATTTCTAGCATAAAACTATGATTTTTAATTCTAATCACTTCAACACAATAATATATACCAAATAGTGTTGTGTGCCAAGTTTCGTCCAAAACAAACCAAGTTTGAGCTACTTTATGCGCGAAAGTGCCAAAAAAGCATAAACACTCATAAAATTGCAATTTAACACGTAATTTCTAGAATATGACAATTATTTTCAATTTTAACCACTTCAACACAATAATATATACCAAATAGTGTTGTGTGCCAAGTTTCGTACAAAACAAACCAAGTTTGAGCTACTTTATGTGCGAAAGTGCCAAAAAAGCTTATAACCCATAAAATCGCAACTTAACACGTAATTTCTAGCATATGACTATTATTTTAAATTCTAACAACTTCAACACAATAATATATACATAATACTGTTGTGTGCCAAGTTTCATGCAAAACAAACCAAGTTTAAGCTTCTTTATACGTGAAAGTGCCAAAAAAGCTTAAAAACCCATAAAATCGCAACTTAACACGTAATTTCTAGCATATGACTATGATTTTCAATTCTAACCACTTCAACACAATAATATATACCAAATAGTGTTGTGTGCCAAGTTTCGTACAAAACAAACCAAGTTTGAGCTACTTTATGCGCGAAAGTGCCAAAAAAGCTTAAAAACCCATAAAATCGGCAATTAACACGTAATTTCTAGCATATGACTATCATTTTCAATTCTAACCACTTCAAAACAATAATATATACCAAATTGTGTTTTGTGCCAAGTTTCATGCAAAACAAACCAAGTTTGAGCACCTTTATGCGCGAAAATGCTAAAGAAGCTTACAAAACCCAGAAAAATTCAACTTAACACGTAATTTATAGCATATGACTATTATTTTCAATTCTAAGCACTTCAACACAATATTATACACTAAATAGTGTTGTGTGCCAAGTTTTCGTGCAAAACAAACCAAGTTTGAGCTTGTTTATACGCGAAAGTGCCAAAAACGCTTAAAAACCCATAAAATCGCAACTTAACACGTAATTTCTAGTATATAACTATGATTTTAAATTTTAACCACTTCAGCACAATAATATATATATAGCAAATAGTGTTGTGTGCCAAGTTTCGTGCAAAACAAACCAAGTTTGAGCTACTTTATGCGCGAAAGTGCCAAATGAGCTTAAAAACCCATAAAAATGCAACTTAACACATAATTTCTGGCATATGACTATTATTATCAATTCTAACAACTACAACACAATAATATGTACCAAGTAGTGTTGTGTGCCAAGTTTCGTGCAAAACAAACCAAGTTTGAGCTATTTTCTGCGCGAAAGTGCCAAAAAAGCTTTAAAACCGATAAAATCGAAACTTAACACGTAATTTCTACTATAGACTATTATTTTAAATTTTAATAACTTCAACACAATAATATATACCAAATAGTGTAGTGTGCCATGTTTCGTGCAAACAAACCAAGTTGAGAGCTACTTTATGCGCGAAAGTGCTAAAAAAGGTTTAAAACCCATAAATTCGAATAGTGTTGTATGTGTACCTTTACTGCTGTCAGTTTCGGAAATGTGGCTGTGAGTATAGATCCCATTTTTCCCGCACTTTCTTCATTGTGCTGAAACGCATGGGAAAAGTATAACTATTTATATATCAATGTATGTAATAATATTAACGTAATACTATATATATATATATATATATATATATATATATATATATATATATATATATATTTATATATATGTATATGTATATATATATATGTATATGTATATATATATATATATGTATATATATATATATATATATATATATATATATGTATATGTATATATAAATATATGTATAAATATATATATATATATATATATATATATATATATATATATATATATATATATATATATATATATATATATATATGTGTGTGTGTGTGTGTGTGTGTGTGTGTGTGTGTGTGTGTGTATATATATATATATACATATATATATATATATATATATATATATATATATATATATATATATATATATATATATATATATATATATGTATATATATACATATATATATATATATATATATATATATATATATATATATATATATATACATATATATATATATACATATATATATATATATATATATATACATATATATATACATATATACATATATATATACATATATATATATATATATATATATATATATATATATATATATATATATATATATATATATACATATATATATATATATACATATATATATATATATATACATATATATATATATACATATATATATACATATATACATATATATATATATATATATATATATATATATATATATATATATATATATATATATATATATATATATATATATATATATATATATATATATATATATATATATATATAGGGGAGGGATCCAATGAGAAGGGGTATGAAAATGAAAAGGATGAGAATGATTTTGAGCCTTCGATTTCTAAAAGATCTAATGGCCTGGATAACAAACCGGAAAAATAGGGCTAGAAAAGAAAAAGGATGATTCAGTTTTTTTGAAGAACAATAGCGTCTTTCTCTTCCAAGCTATACTCTTCGAAAAACCTTCAAAATCGTCCAAAAACCTTCGATTTCTTCTGTGAAATCTTCCTCTTCTCTTGAATTAAGGTATGAAAATTAGAAATTTACCATTTTTGAGTTTTTACTTTTCGATTTGTTTTGATTCATTTTTTAGTTTTCGTTTTCTTCTGCGAAAATCTTCCTCTTCTCTTGATTTCTTAGTCTGCAAAAAATCTTCACTTGTTTTCGATTTCTTATGTGTACGTGTTTATAAATTCAGATTTGTTTTGATTGATTTCTTAGTTTTTGTTCAATGTGATTATAAATTGTTGTTTTTAGGGTTTATGTGTTTAAAAGTATGATTTCAATTTTTAGGGTTTATGTGTTACTGTGTTCTTGATTTCATTGTTGTTACTGTGTTTGATTTTTAGGGTTTATGAGTTTAAAAAGTTTTGATTCAAGTCATGTTTAGATTATAGTTTTTGATTTTAAGTTTGATTTTAAAAAGTGTTGCTGGGATTCATTGTTGTCACTGTATTCTGTAATCAAGATTACTATCTTCTTAGAAATTATTGAACTTTAACCTTATTAAAAGTTAATATGTTCTTAATAATGGATACTAGTAATATTCTAAGTTACTGTTTTTCCAATTATAATTATTCTACAGTGCTATTAATGGAAGATTCACAAGAAACTGCCCTCCCTGAAAAGGAATCATCACATTCACCTTTACAATTGGTTGAATTTGAAGGTACATTTTATAAGTTATGAATAAAGGAAACTACGATTGTGCATATTTACTGTCTTTTATTTGTAAGTTTGAAAAGTTTTTGTTGCAAAAGTGAATGCTACTATGTTCTTAGAAAAAGTTACTATGTTTTTCGAAAAAGATAATATGTTATGATTAATGGTTACTATGACTATGTATAGCTACTGTCTTCTTTTTTTAATTTTGGAAAAACTTTGGATTGTTATACAGGGACTCAAATTCCAAGAACTATAACACAAGTTACCCCAAATGGTTCCACACTGTGGATTCCTCATTGTGAGTTTGATAAAATGTCATTTTTTGGTATGACTTTTGAAAACTTAGAGAAAGCCTTACATTTTTATGGTAAATATGCTGAAATTTGCGGTTATGATATACGTTCATCTACTAGCTACAAAAAAAAGGGTATTGTTGTTTTAAAATATTTTGTTTGTAGTAGGGAGGGTATCATAAAACCTAAACCTAAGAAAAGTGCAGATGTTGTTCCACGTTATAAGAGATCAACCAAAAGAATTGGTTGTAAAGCTAGATTGATTTCTAAAATATGACATAGTGAAGAGAACATACCATGTTTTAAAATTCGAAGAGGCGCACAATCATTGTCTAGTTAGCCCTACATCGCGCCAATATTTATTGGGTAATAGGAAAATGACTTTGTTACACAAAAATTTCATATCTAAGAATGCACGGGTTAATATAGGACCGGTTAAATCCTTTAGATTGTTTAAGGAAAATGTTGGGGGTTATGAGAATGTGGGAGTGACAATGAAAGATTTTTTTTGTTACTGTGTTCTTGGTTATGTATCCTTATTTGCTTATATTTTAATGTATCCTTATTTAATAATTTGATTATGTAAATGAAAGTGCAAAATTTTTATTATGCAGAAAAGTTGATGCTGAAGAACAGATTTTGAAGATGAAGAGATTATCAAGATGACTATTTATTTAGAAGTTTGAAAGTTTTGAATACACTATTCTGTTGTAATTTGATACTATATTATGATTAAACGTTACTATGACTATGTATAGTTACTGTCTTCTTTTTTTAATTTTGGAAAAACTTTGTTGCAAAAAGTAAATGCTACTATGTTTTTAAAAAAGATACTATCTTATGATTAAAAGTTACTATGACTATATATAGTTACTATCTTCTTTTTTTAATTTTGGAAAAACTTTGTTGCAAAAGTGAATGCTACTATGGTCTTAGAAAAAGATACTATGTTATGATTAATGGTTACTATGACTATGTATAGTTACTGTTTTCTTTTTTTAATTTTGGAAAAACTTTGTTGGTAAAGTGAATGTTACTATGTTTTTAGAAAAAGGTACTATGTTATAATAAATGGTTACTATGACTATGTATAGTTACTGCTTTTTTTTTAATTTTGGAAAAACTTTGTTGCAAAAGTGAATGCTACTATGTTCTTAGAAAAAGATACTATGTTGTGACTAAAAGCTACTATGACTATGTATAGTTACTGTCTTCTCTTTTGTAAGTTTGAAAAATCTTTGTTGCAAAAGTGAATGCTACTATGTTCTTAGAAAAAATACTATGTTATGATTAAAGGTTACTATGACTATATACAGTTACTGTCTTCGTTCATTATCAATATGTTCTTGATAAAGACACCATTTACAATACTAAAGTAATTATACTAATCACATTAGCTAGTAATATTTTTTCTTCTAATTGAAACTAGTAG
>NC_080056.1:15010992-15050992 GCF_026212465.1 Amaranthus tricolor
GAGTTTAATGAGATTCATGGTATTTGTGACCGACACATGGTGGTATTTCAACACGGATTTGTTGTCCTCTTTAATGTCGACGATCATGAACTTGAATTTATATGTACGATTTCTGAAGTTGGGAAACTAATTTTTATTAGTAGGTCCTATCCGGTCTAACCCTAAATTTTCGGGGTTTAGACAAGTCCGGACCGGATAGGAACCCAGAATCAAGAATTTTTAAGGATCGGATATCGAACCTGATGCTTCTGGTCCATGTTCAATCGATTTTTGTCTAGGCCGCCGGTCTGGTCTAATTTTGCACAACCCTAATCATATCAAGCTTAAATGCTGAATCATCATATCAAGATAATCATCAAAAGTGGCCCAAAGACCAAACATTTATAATTCATGGGGCTTCCACCAAGCATATTTCCCCCGGTCGAAATTTAAAAGTTTATCCTATTTTGACCTAATTGTATGGTTTCCTCTGAACATTTGATTGGTTCACATCATGCGTATGATTGTTTTCCGCATAAAGATTGATGCGCTAGCTAGATTACATTTCCTCCTCTATTACTTTTATGCATGGGGCTCATGTTATGAGGTCAAATAATTAAGCTCGTAACACATCAAGTCATACCCTAAACCACCCACCATAGCCACAACCATTCTAATATAACTCCCGCTTATTCCCACATCTACTTACATTATCTCCATTATCAAGAATCAAACCTCTAAAGACCCTACAAGAGACTACTATAAATACTTCATGGAACTATGGAAAATGGTATACAATTCTACTTTTCTATACTCAATTTATTTCATCAAAAATACTTTCTATCTAATTAATCACTTTATTATCGTTTTCGGACTGACTCTAGTGGAAAAAACCTTATTTGCTACTTGTCGTTTGCTGTGGTTTTCCATAGACGCAGTAATAAATAGCAAAAAGAATTTTTTTAAAAACATCAATTAATTTCTACGGTTTTACGTTTGCCCATAGCAAATTCTCAGTTGCAATAATAATTGCTGCGGTTTCGCTAGTGCCCGCAACAAATAACTGTTACTAGATTAGTTTAATTGCTGCGGTTTTTGTGTTTGCCCGCAGCAAATAATAGTTTCACACAAAATTAAAACCCGCCATTCAACGTTTCATTTTCACAAACTCGACTTCATATGCTGTTACGCTGAATTCTCTCGAACCCATTGAAAAAACTGCTTCATCTTCATCTTCATTTGCTTCATCTTCTTCATCTTCACAAACGTAATAGCAGTATTGTTACATTTTCTCAAACTCAAAAAACACTACAGTATTTTGGTCTTGTTCATCTTCAAAACCCACGACATTAAGGTAGTTTTTCTCTTTTTAATTTGTTAAGCATTTAAGTTTTGCAAGAGATTCATGAAAACACTCAGAAATTAGGGAACTGTTTGTATACTAATTTTGTTTCTCTATTTTTCATTATAGATAACATAACCCACAAAATAAAGGTAATTATATTTATTTTACTAATTTGCAAGTTCATATCTTTATTTTTTAACATGTAATTTAGTAATTTAGTGCTAAAGATATCCATTTATTTATGAATATTACATTATTCAAGTTTATGTTATTAGTTTGTTAAATATTTGTGTAATTTGTTAAAAATGTTTGTTATAAATAAGTATATATGTTTAACAGTTGTGTATTAATTTTGTTTTGAATTAATTAATCACACTAATTAGGATGACAACGATCGTTCTTGGATGTATGAAAGCATTGAATCGTCAAAATTTATTGATGGCGTATTAGAATTTTGTAGTATTGCGGTTGAACATCAAGTTAGAACGGGGGGAGTTGGTTTTTATTGCCTATGTGTCACTTGTGGCAATGTATCAAAGGTAGATTGTGTTGATATCCTTTGGGAGCACATACTTCGACGTGGCTTTAGGTCTCAATATCATGTTTGGGTTTGGCATGGTGATGAGGGAGTTTACAAAGAGAAAAGTGTTGTTGAGGACGTCAATAATGTGACTGATGTCAATGAGGATGTAGTAGATCATGTTGATGGGTATGAGACATATGAAGAGAATGTCGATGAGGATGTGGATCGTGTTGATGAGATGATGGAGGGAGTCAAGGATGAGTTAGGAAAACGTTCTCGTGTTTTTGACTTTTTGACAGATGTTTCTCAAAAGCCTTTGTACCCTAGATGTACAAAGTTCACCAAACTAACATCAGTGTTGACAATTTTCAACATTAAGTCAAACTTCAATTGGAGTAACGCTAGTTTCACAATGTTATTAGAAGCGTTAGGTGATATGCTTCCTGAGATAAATGAACTTCCAAAGTCGACATATTATGCCAAAAAGCTCATGTGTACTTTCGGCTTAGAGTACCAAAAGATTCATGCGTGTCGAAATGATTGTGTTTTGTATCGGAATGAAAACGAGAACTCAGATAAGTGTCCTAGGTGCGGGTTATCGGGAGCTAAAGGGCCCCCGGCTAAGGTATTGTGGTATCTTCCAATAATACCTAGATTCAAGCGCTTGTTTTCTATAAAGAAAGATGCTTTAAATTTGAGGTGGCATGTAGATAGGGTGAAGAAAGGTCACTTGCTCACACATCCATCTGATTCTCCAGAGTGGAAGAGTATTGATAGGTTGTATAAGACTTTTGGGGATGAGGTTCGTAAATTAAGGCTCGGACTATGTACGGATGGAATGAACCCATTCGGCAATCTTATTTCTCAACATAATACTTGGCCGGTACTGTTAGTGATCTATAATTTGCCACCTTGGTTGTGTATGAAGCGTAAGTACATTATGCTTTCGCTTCTTATCTCGGGTCCTAAACAACCTGGCAATTATCTCGGGTCCTAAACAACCTGGCAATGACATAGATACATATCTTGCACCTCACGTTGAGGATTTGAGAAAAATGTGGGATGAAGGCGTTTCAGTGTTTGATGCATAAGCTAATGAGGAGTTCACCTTGCATGCAATGCTTTTATGCACTATTAATGATTTTTCGGCATATGGAAACTTATCGGGGTATAAGAACAAAGGGAAGAAAGCATGCCCAATATGTATCGATGACATGGAATCCACGTGGATTCCTAACTGCAAACACGTATTCATGCACCATCGAAAGTTCCTCCCACGAGATCACCAATATCGTAAGAAGAAGAAGATGTTCAACGGGGAGGTTGAGGACCGTATAGTTTGTCGACCATTGACCGGTTATGAGGTGTATGAACAGGTTAAGAGAGTTGAGACTGTATTTGGTAAAACAAGGCAAGTGCAAGGGGGTGAGACCAATTATGGAAAAAAGAATCAATCTTTTGGAAGCTTCCATATTGGATAGATCTACAGGTTAGGCATTATTTTGACGTTATGCATATAGAGAAAAAAGTATGCGATTCTATACTCGGGACTCTCATGTACATTCCGGGTAAGACAAAGGATGTTAGGGCCGTGCGAGATTGGTTTGAATGTAAGGGTCTTCGTTTGGAGTTGTGGGCACATGTTAAGGTGAGTAAGAAAAGAAATAGAGCCGATGAAGTTGACGGCAATAACAAGGGAAAGGGCGGTAAGAAGAAGATGAGTAATGACAAAGTTTATTTGCCTCCAGCTTGCCACACATTGTCCAAAGCAGAGTAGCGGACATTTTGTGAGTCTTTTAATGACATTAAGGTTCCGTCTGGGTACTCATCCAATATGAAGATTTGTGAGCCTAAATGTTGAGCTGAAGTTGGAAAGCATGAAATCTCACGATTGCCATGTAATGATGCAAGTGTTCTTACCAATTGCAATCCGTGCAATACTGCCAAAACTTGTGAGATATGCTATTACCGAGCTATGTTTGTTCTTCAACACAATTTGTAGTAAAGCTCTTGATCCTTTAAACATGATGCTCTTCAAGTCGACGTGATTGTAACTTTATGCATATTTGAGATGTATTTTCCACCTTCTTTCTTTGACATAATGGTTCATCTTATTGTCCATCTCGTTCGTGAGATCAAGCTTTTAGGTCAAGTTTTTTTAAGGTGGTGTTATCCTTTTGAAAGAAACATTGGTGTTTTACAAAACAAGGATGAGGAATCCAGCACAACCCGAGGGGAGTATGACTGTGAGCGATGAGATTAGTAACTTTATAGCTGAGTATTTGGCTATGGCAAAGCCTATTGGACTTCCCACCTCTAGACATAAAGGAAGGCTTGAGGGAAAAGGAACAATTGGTTCAAAATCGGTCACATCTCCTCAAGAGAGCCTTCTACAAGCACACTTGTATGTGTTGCATCATATTCCTGAAGTTAATCTTTTTTTGAGTGAGCATTTTGATATATTGCGCGCAAAACATCCTTCTAAAGGGGATAGGGCATTGATGTAGTTGCATAACAAGACGTTTATTTATTGGTTTCATAATCGATTAATATGCAAAGAACTCAAGGGTGTATCTGAAAGTGTTAAATGGTTAGCTTTTGGTGCTTGTGATGATGTCGACAAATATGAGGGGTTACGATGTCAATGGCTTCACATTTTGAACTGAGGGTCAAGACAAGAAGTCATCTTTTCTACAGGGTTTTTATTTTGGCGTCATCTACATTTTATGCGTATGCAAAGGATCAAGTGCTGGTTGATGCTAAATTGGTATACTACGGGCGGGTACATGAAATATGGGAGCTTGACTACTCTACTTTCAATATTGGTCGTTTCAAATGTAAATGGGTAGATAATAATCGACGATGCATAAAAAATGACGACCCTTGTGGAATCACTCTTGTAGACTTAGCTCATTTACGTGATAGTGAGGAGCCATTCATATTAGCCACACAAGCCAAGCAAGTATTCTACATTGTAGACCCGTTTGATAAAAAATGGTCTATTGTTGTACCGGAAAAAAGAAGCGTCCTTGGTATAGGTGATGTTGAGGATGAAGAAGAATATGAAGCTTTTGAAGACTCCCCTCTCTTTATCAATCCAAAATCAGTGGATCAAGATGATGTAGATGTTGGTTATATGCATGTAGATCACACGGAAGGAATACATTTGAATTAAGTGATTCACAAGTATGAATTTTAAGCTTTTAAAAGTTTTTTTGGCACTTTCGCACATAAAGTAGCTAAAACTTGGTTTGTTTTGCATGAAACTTTGCACACAACACTATTTGATATATATTATTGTGTTGAACATATTAGAATCGTAAATTATAGTCATATTCTTCATATTACTTAGCTTGTGTTCTAATATATTTCTATTTATACTCTTTCAGGTAGATATACAATACATCTATTCAGAGACGAAATTGTCCCCGAGATTGAGACCTTGGATAATGAGCATCATATACAGTTACGACACTGAAGAGGACCAAATTGTGAGATACGAGCGTATGGCTGAAGAAGCTCCACCACTTGACAATGATTATGAGACTGAAGATGCCTCACTAATAATGGATGCTCCCACTACCAGTAAAAAGAAAAGAGCGAAGTCCTACGAAAAACCTCAAAGTCATAGCACCCATGCATTTGGAATATAATGCATCGGGTCAACCCTGCAGAAAATGGCGTAGGCAATATGAAAAACAAGTGGGCCTATGTATCCACAAGATTTCCATATTGCACGCATCGAACGAGGTTCTAGAGGGTTCGAAGAACTCTCTATAGAATGATACTGTGGTAAGCAACTTTACTATTTTTATTCATTTAGTGTCACTTTAAAATTAATTTAATTAACACTAATAAATATAATTTTTTTTTTGTAGAATCAATTTCACATCGAGAGCGATAAGGAGAAGAAGAATGTGTTTCTTTCAGCTGTTGCTGAAAGATTCAGAGATTTCAAATCTAAGCTAATAACTTGCTGGATCACAAAAAGGCGTGCCTGTACGACCAAAAATGTCAAAACGAGAAACGAAGGTGGAGAGCAAGCATCTTCGAAGATGCCCTACGAAATATGAGGTCACATATCGAAGAGAGAATGGGAGGCTTTTGTTGCCAAAAGAACAACTCCCATTGAAATAGTAAGTATTTCATATTATATTATAGTTTTTGATTTGAATTTACTTCTTTTGATTCAGTTATTAAACTAATATATGACATTTGATTTCAATTGATTAATTAGGAAAAGCGTGGTAAAGCTTCTGAATTAGCAAGCAAAAGAAAGTTTTACCATCGCTTGGGCCAAAACACGTACGATGAGTTCTGAAAAGAGTGGGTGGATGCGGGTTTATGTCCCAATCATAGTTCATCCACGCCCTCATCTATGACCACCTCCGCGTCTGTGAATACTCCTACTGGAGATTGGGTGCGAGATCAGTATTGCGGGCTTCATTCCCGAGATGCAAGTGGTAAATTTACCATTAATGATCCGGGAACGAAGAAGGTTGCTAATGCTGTGCTGAGTTTCGAAATTATTAAGTATATTCTTCATTTGTTTTATATTCTTTGTCTTTGATTTACTTATACTAATTGTTATATATGTTACTTTTTATTTGAAAAGATGGGCTGGAAGGAAAAAGAAGCTACGGGGGAGTTCACCCCAAGAGGCATTGTTGACGCATTGCATATGGTCTTAGTGAAAGACCACAGTGGGCGGGTAGTCGGAAAAGGAGGCGTCCGCGTGGTGTTACAGAAGGCATTCGGCAAAGAGTGTGTTGCTGCTCAATCCCGAACAATACTGCGGGATGAAGTAGCAACCCTCCGAGCAGAATTTACAAAGGACGTTATCGCCAAACTGGCACTCGTGTTGCAGAAGATGGGGTTGTAGACATTGCTTTATTGCCTTAACTAGAGGTATGTTAGTTAGGAATTGGGGGAGGGGGTTATCCAGTGTGTGCTACTAAGAGTGTTTATTTTGGGGGAAACATTTTCCCATTCAACTAACTTCCCATTTTTGGTTGTTTGGCTTGAAAAGAATTTAAAAGAAAAATTTACGTGGAAAGATTTTACATCACTTTGAGAACATTTCCTTCAATATCAAAAGGAAACCAATTTTCCACCATTCCATCCCCAATACTTCTATTTCTTCCAAGACTCTTTCATCAAATCAAACAAAAAAAAATAATAAATTATTATTTGCATTATTCATTTGAAATAGTTTTCATTGAAAATAATTTTCAAGGAAAATGTATTTCACCAAATAACACCTCTAAAGCCTACTTGTTTTGGTAAACAAAAAATGATGGAAGACTTAGATTATTGACACCTTTATTGGTAGTATCTTCATTAAATAGATGATCATACTTGTTCCACTGTCATATGGTAAGATCATATTGAGGATTAGTTGATATCTCGATTTGTAAGATCATATGGATTTAAGTGTAGAACATTTGTGGATAATCACCGGAGGTTATATCTCGATTTATGCAACCATTTCCATTTGTTTTGGAATAGGGATTGAGGCTTTGTCATTTTTGTTGTTATTTCAGTACAAGAAATTATTCTTGAAAGTAACCTACAACATCAGTATGAAATTATTGGTTGCAAATTTGCTGAAATTTGAATCTAGCAAGTAGCTTATTGCTTTACCATTACCTTCATTACATGATGGCAATTTTGTGCATCCATAGCCTATTAAAACCCAGCCTATTATGATGGCAATAGGTTGTTTCTAGTTTCAGCTAGTCTCTTGAGAGAGCGACACCTCTCAAACCCAGCCTATTAAAACTTAATGTCTACTTATATTATTCTTAATGCGTACCTGTTATATCCTTAATACCTACTCACAATATCTTAAATGCCTAGCTATTTACATCATAATGCCTACTTATAATATGTCAAAAAATATATATTGGGTGCCCAATTAGAGATGATCTTAAAGAGACCGTCTCTCACAAGAATTTGTGTTCTTTTTATGAGCTCTTTATTGAGTGGTGATTATTATGATAATGACGCTTGATATAGGAGGTCTACAATAAATTTAAATTTGCTATCTAGTCATAATTATTATTCATCTTAAAAGTTTAAGTTTATTAATTAAAGTTTCATTCACATCATTTTTTAGAATGAAATAGAAAAATATATTTAATAACTACTTTAAATCTTTGTACCGATTAGGGCTGCACACGGTCCGGTCTGGTCTGGTTTGACAGAAAAATCAGACCAGACCAGAAATTCCGGTCTGGAAATTTTTCAGACCAGACCAGACCAGTCAAAAGACCAGACCGGACCGGACCAGACCGTTCTAGAACGGTCTGGTCTGGTCTGGTCTACGGTTTTTTTTTTTTTTTTTGAAATTTTTTTAATTGAGTGAGAATCTAAGATAAACGATAATTTTTAAATGAATAAATAACAAGGATAAAGTGATGTGTGGAGAGCAAACGATAATTTGTAAATGAACTTCATAGTATTCCCAAAACCAACAGCTAATCATTTCTTATGCATGATATTAGAGGAAATTATATGCAGGCAATGCAGCTATGGCTCATGTTCACAGCAGACCAATCTAGGTCATATGTGATAATTTTTTTATTCACTTATCATTGCATCAGAGAGATGGATTTACTTTGCTCTCCATGCCTGTGTACTCCCCCAATTCCTCCAGTAACAAAGACTGAAATGCCAACCTGCAATTGTACTCATAATTTTGTTATGGTATAAAGATTATAAATGACAAAGAAAACTAACTTATATGATGCACTGTTAGTAGAGAAACGCTGACCATTGAAGCAAAAAACATTGTTGCTGAAACAGTTGTAGCAAATTCCAATACTGCAAATTCCAATTAGAGTTTATTACGGTTTATTGGTCCGGTTTGGTCTACAAATTTAAAAACCGGGACCGGACCGTAAACCGTTTAAAAGAAAAAAAAAAAACCGGACCAGACCATTCAGACCGTAGACCAGACCAAATACTTAAATTACGGTTTGGTCCGGTTTGGTTTACGGTTTAGACCAAACCCTGTTCAGCCCTAGTACCGATGAAGAAATTTATTTTTTAAAAATAATAATGATGTATCGTTAATTTGTAAGAAAAATTAATGAAAAATTTTACATAAGAAAAATTTAAAAAAAAATTGAATATTGTTTGTTGACCATAATTGATGAACCTACTTACCATAGGGAATATATAGTAAATATGAATAAAAAAAATGGAAATTCCACATGATAATCCTGAAGTTTTGGGTTTTCCACGTAGTAACCAAAACTTTTAAAAAATCCACGTGATAACCCTAAGGTTTACCAAATTGTTCCACCGTGACCTTTTTGCACATTAAACGTTAGCAAACATTAATTTTGAAGCTTTAAGGCTGTTGTACGCCTATTTATGTAACTCACCATTCAAATGTCATCAGTTTCAACCTTTTTCCCCGAAATAGAAACCAAACTGAAGACTCAACTCTTGATGATAATTCAAAACGCATATTAGTTAAACAAATAAATTAAGTAATTACATTTAGTTGTTTAATTTAGTCCAAAATCATATTTGATATATTTGATGTTTCATATATATGTTTAAGTACAAAGACACTAGAATGTGCTTTATTAACTTAAGTTTATCTTAAGATTGTTTTAAGTCTTGAAAGGTCGTTTCAAAGTCTTGAATAAAATAACGTGTTTAATTAAAGTTGATTTCGTAATTATTTTTGTAATATTTTTACAAGTCAATGTTCCTTTATATATATTTGAAATATTTTAATAGGTCAAGGTACATTAAAATTAGCTTTGATTTTATTTGAAATAAAGTTAAGTATTTTTTGTTACACGTTTTATCGTAAGTATTGAAATAATTTGTAGTTAAACATGTAAGTTAAATACGTGGTTAAATACATACCTAAATACGTACTAAGGTTAATTTAATAATTGGATTAGTTAAAGGTACACGTATTTTGCTAAAAATAATGAACGACTATATAGATGATGCGCTAAAAATAGAGTTTACTATTAATAGGATATTATTTGAATTTATTCTAATAATAGATTTTATTTAAACGTTGTTGAATCTGGTTTATACTTATAATTCAATATCTTGTATAAGTACTAACGTGGCAGCATAGCATTGGACAATGATGACGAAATTATTTTAAGCTATCAGTACACGTAAGTTTGAAGAAAATCTCAAGGTCTTGAAGTAAGGCGTTGTACGACCAGGTTAACAAAGAATAACGGGAAAGGAGCCTATTGTTTTTCAAATTGTGTGGAGGCGTAGCACTATAAATACATGGATTCATTTCAGAACTAAGGATACATCGACGTACACCTTTTGCACCACTTCTTATAGCTTTCTCTCTTGAATTAAAATTTGCTCTAAGTATTTTGAAAGCGTTGTAATTTCTATTTGATCATTCTTAGTTCATCTAACTCCTACATTTGTAATAGGCTTTAGAGTTCAAAAGCAGTTAGATTAAGTTTAATACGCCAACTTGAGAATACTTTTTAAAGTGTTCAACTGGATTGAATCTCTATTGTGAGATTTGGGATTTTGCTTTTATTAAAGGGACTTGCAATACGGTTCTTCAAGGGGAAGAACTTGGTGAGAGGAGATAGTGAGATCTTCTTTGTATTAAAGTCGGATTAATAAAAGGCATTGAAATCCTACGGGTTGATAGAGAACCCATAGGCGGGGAGTTGGTTAGTTAGAACCGAACCTCGTTAACATATCGTGTGTTATATTCTTTAAAGTTTATTTTTCCGCACATACGTTATTGTTAACAAAATTGGCTCAAAGCTGTTTCTGAAAATAGTTTTGAAAGACTCCTCAAACTCTTGAGACAAACTGCTGGACAAAATTTTAAAAGCCCAAACTCTCTATTCACCCCCCCTCTAGAGATTTTTCAACCTCCTATTAACCTTTAATTGGTATCAGAGCTGAGTTTCACATAAAAAGAGTAATATCTTGTGATGGATCCAATAGTAGAAGGGTTGTTTGCTCAAGGACGTTCGTTCTCAAGACCACTTTTGTTTTGCGGTACAAATTTCTCACATTGGAAAACCTTGATGAAAATGTTTGTGATAGATCAAGATATGGAACTTTGGGAAATCATAACTAAAGGACCTAAGATCCCCATGAAAAAGGATGTTCATGGAAATGATGTTATAAAGTCTGAATTCGAGTATTCACAAACTGATTTGGAATGGGTTTCCAAGAATTATAGGGCAATGAATCAACTATGTTGTGCTTTGAATGGTACTGAGTTCAATCGAGTTTCTTCATGTACAAGTGCTAAAGACATATGGGATAAGCTGGTTGTGACATATGAAGGAACAAGTCAAGTGAAGGAAACAAAGATCAACATCCTCATGCATCTATACGAAATGTTTAAGATGAAAAAGGATGAAAATATCAATGAAATGTTTACTCGTTTTACTTTGATTACTAACAGTTTGAATTCTCTTGGCAAAACTTTTACTAATGCAGAAAAAGTTCAGAAGGTCTTAAGATGTCTTCCAAGATCCAAATGGGGTCCAAAAGTCACCGCCATTGAGGAAGCTCAAGACTTGAGAGTTCTATCACTTGATGATCTCCTTGGAAAACTCACAACTCATGAACTTACCCTACATGATGATGGAGAAAATGATGTAATACCTTCCATGAAAAATCTTGCTCTAAAGGCAAAGAATCATCATGAATCTTCAAGTGAAAATGAAGAAAGCGATGATGAAGAAGATCCATTTGCATTGATCTCTAAAGGTCTTGAAGGAATTATGAAGATGCGAAAAAGATTTAAGAAATTTAAATCCAGAAGCAAAGGTAAGTATTCTAACTCTAAATCAAATTTTAAGACTAACAAACTTGCTTGCTTTGAGTGTGGTTCTACAGAACATCTCGTAAAGGATTGTCCAAAGAAGAAAAAGGAATCCTACAAGAAGAACAAAAAGAAACAAGCAATGGTTGCAACTTGGAGTGATTGTGAAGAAACATCCGAATCTGAAACTAAAGATGAACAAGCTCATGTATGTCTTATGGCTAATAATGATAATGATGATGATTTAGATCAAAATCAAAAAGAGGTACGTGACTTTCTTAATACTTGCTCAAAAGATGAACTAGTTACAACACTCGTCAATATGTTTCAAATTGAAAAAATCCTAAAAGAAGAAAAAGACACCTTAGAAGATAGAATTCGACATTATGCTAAAGGGTGTGAAGAAATCTTAGATAAAAATGATTCGCTAAAGGCTGAAAAAATTAAACTTGAAAAGACTGTCAAGGTCTTGAAAGAACGGAATCTCAGCCAAACTAAACAACTCATTGATCTTAAGAATGAGAACAATGATCTTGAAGCCAGGATCAAAACCTTGAAACATGAGTCTGAGAAAAATCTACAAGCATTAAACAAGCTAAATGAATCTGATTCTAAATTCACTAAAATGCTTACACGACAAAAATCAACTAGTGATAAACGTGGTATTGATAATGTTACACATAACTATCAGAGTAAAACCACATTTGTGAAAAGTGCATATAAACATAAACGTACACCTACTTGCACCTTTTGTTGCAAAGGAGGACATATGAGATTTGCATGTCCTTACAGACGTAAGGAAAATCACATAATCAAGAATTCCTTTCCATTTGAATTACGAGGACAGGTTAAGCAAATATGGGTTCCTAAAGGGACAAGACCACCCAACATGGTCTATCCTGAATATGGTTCCAAATTTGTCACTTGGATAGCCAAGTAAGGTTGAGAAAGGTTATTTTTTTTGTTTTGTAGGTTAAACAAAAGTGGATTTTAGATAGTGGCTGCTCGAGGCATATGAGTGGTAAAAGCTCCTTATTTTCTGAAATTAAAGAAAAATGCAGTGGCTCAATCACCCTAGGAGATAAAGGTAAATGTAAAATTTTAGGAGTTGGTAAAATTGGTAAGAATCCGTCTAAAACTATTGATGATGTTTATTTAGTTGACAGTTTAAAATTCAATTTGCTAAGCGTGTCTCAACTATGTGATAAAGGTAATGAAGTAATATTTGATAAAGAAAAATGTGTTGTTAAAAATCCTAAAACCGGAGATACTTTAATAACTGCTCCTAGAAATGATAATGTTTATGCTTTACATACTAATGAAATTGCAGCTCAGAATTTCAAATGATTGAAAGCTATTACTAATGATCCAAAACTATGGCATAGACGTCTTGGTCATATCAATATACACACCATGCAGAAGTTGGTAAACAAAGATCTAGTTAAGGGACTTCCAGCTCTTGACTATCTACAAAGTCCTATTTGTGACGCATGCATTAAAGGTAAACAAGTAAGAAGTTCATTCAAACCGAAGAAAATGGTAAGTACATCTAGACCATGTGAACTCTTACATATTGATTTATGTGGACCAATGCGTGTACGGAGCATAAGAGGTAAATCTTACATCTTAGTTATTGTTGATTATTATTCAAGATTTATGTGGGTTGATTTTTTAAAGGATAAAAGTGAAGCCTTGAAACCATTCTCAAGACGTTGTAAAGAGATGCAAACTCAACTGAACCTTCCAATAGTCTCAATTAGAAGTGACCATGGGAGAGAGTTTGACCAGCTAGGCTTTGAGTCTTTTTGTGAAAAATATGGAATAACCCATAACTTTTCAGCTCCTAGGACACCTCAACAAAACGGTGTAGTTGAAAGGAAAAATCGAACCTTAGAAGAAATGTCTAGGACAATGCTTATTGAAAATGGATTAGCTAAACACTATTGGGCTAAAGCTGTTAACACAGCTAATTATGTTTTAAATAGATGCCTTATAAGACCCATACTTAAGAAAATCCCCTATGAGTTATTCAAAGGAAGAAAACCAAATATAGCTTACTTTAGACCATTTGGTTGCAAATGTTTCATTCATAATAATGGTAAAGATAATTTGGGAAAATTTGATGCTAGAAGTGATGAAGGAATATTTCTTAGATATTCATTAAATAGCAAAGCTTATAGAGTGTTGAACAAGCGTACGGGTATTGTTGAAGAAAGTATACATGTTGTTTTTGATGAATCTGAAATTGAAACATCAAACGAAGGGTTTAAAGAGTTAAGCCTTAATAAGCATTTTGATGACTTAAGTGATGATGAACTGAATATTAACGTTACCAGTGCAGCTAAAAAGAATAACATGCAGGATATCATACAAAGTATTGAGGATGAAGGAAAACAGGTTGTTAACATTGAAGACTCACTATCTGATCTTGAGACCCAACCTCAAGAACTTGAGATACCTACTGAGCATACTGTGTTAGATACACCAATGAGAAAAACTTCAAATGAAGTTAGCACAAGTTCTTTGCATGAAAGCACACCATCCATACTACGAAGAAGAATTAGAAGATCATATCAACATCCTCCAGAAAACATTATAAGTGATCCAAATAAAGGTACGCAAACTCGATCCTCTCTTAAGAATCTATGTGCATTTTCTACTTTTGTTTCTGTTATAGAACCAAAGGATGTTAAAGAAGCATTACAAGAACCAGAGTGGATTATTGCTATGCAAAATGAGTTAAATGAATTCGAAAGGAACAAAGTTTGGGATCTAGTTGAAAGACCTCAAGATCGTACTATCATTGGAACTAAATGAGTCTTTCGTAATAAACTTAATGAGGATGGAGATATTGTAAGAAATAAAGCAAGGCTGGTGGCTCAAGGCTATAATCAAGAAGAAGGTATAGATTATGATGAGACTTTCGCACCAGTTGCAAGGTTAGAATCTATCCGTATTATGCTTGCTTTTGCTTCTTACATGAACATTAAACTATATCAAATGGATGTTAAATGTGCATTCTTAAATGGATATTTGCAAGAGGAAGTATATGTAAAACAACCTCCAGGATTTGAAAATTCTGATCTACCTAGTCATGTATTCAAACTAAATAAAGCGTTATATGGCTTAAAACAAGCTCCAAGAGCTTGGTATGACAGATTTAGCTCACATCTACTTGAAAATGAATTTCAACGAGGTAAAATTGATAAAACTCTTTTCATTAAAACTAAAGGAGAAGATATTCTAATTGTTCAAGTATATGTTGATGATATATTGTTTGGAGCTACTAATTGTAGGAATGCTAATAGATGATCGAATACAACAAGAGGGGGGGGGGGGGTGAATTGTTGTATATTACGTTTAAGATTTTTGCCTCAAATTTTGCGGAATTGTATCTAGTAAAGAGCAAAACTTAAACTTAAAAACGAAAAGAAAAATAATAAAAGGAGACAAAGATTTTACGTGGAAACCCTCTTGGCCTAATAAGAGGGAAAAACCACGACCCCCCCGGGATTTCAAAATTCTCACTATGTTTTAGGCAATTCGTTACAATTACATAAAACAAATATGCTTCACTTGAAGCTTCTCAACTCTAGGCCTACTTCTCTTCTCTTCTTTTCTCTCCTTCTCTTTCTCTTCTCACGCTTCTCTTGAAGCTTCTCTATACCCCTAGACTTCCCTTAAGTCTAGTTACAACAAAAACACTCAATTACCCTTAATAGGCCAATTTCTAAGAAGATTAAAATTAAGTAGTTGCTCAAGAAAAATATAATGAATTAATTGGCATTAAAATAACTTTGAATATTTTTCTTAATTGATCTCCCTTAATTGGACACTCTTTTTGGATATCGGTTTGAGCAAGATTTCCTCCTATTTATAGTGGGAACAGACAGCAGTTACCTCAGACAAAACCTCCCACTATCATCCACGTTCTCAAAATTAAAGGATAGTGGAGTTACAAGAGAATGAATAACCGGCTGTCATTTGCTCAAAGATTAAATCAGTTTCCTTAGGCTAAAAATAGCATAGGAGTTTTGAAAACATGAGCTCCTAAAAAATAGGAGATCTTATTTTTAGCCGTCCAAAATTAAAAGGAGACTTATTCAAAATGAAGACTAAGTCTTCTCCTCATTTTAGGCGTATAAAAAAACTTTTTGCCAATTAATAAATTAATTTAATTAAGCAACTAATTTAACTTTTAATCATATTACATTAACTAAAAACAGAAAACATAATTTTCGTAACTTCTAGTCAATGTCTTCTTCAGACCTGTATCGTGGGGAACAGCGCATTGTCTCCATCTACAACTTTCGTTAGGACTTTAACTCTAGGAACAGTAAACTGACTTCCAAAGCAATTATCCAACTTCTTGGATATTTGAGACATGTACAACTTCCACGAACCAAGTCATAGGCTTCATCAACAATTAACAAAATCGAATATTTGCCTACAAAACAATCTCTAAAACATGTTTGTTTATTTAGAAGTGAAGTCATCATCAAAACCTAAGAGGCCAACAAATTCCCCCTTTTTGATGAAGACAAACTTTATAAACAAACTTAAGTAAAATAGAGTAAAGCAAAATTCTTAGAGTATACTAGAGATTAAAGTAACTCCAAATAACTTAGTAAATTAACTAGTTACAATATAATTTACCAAGCATTCATAATAGAACAAATTACTCCATACAAAAACATAACATCAAAAATATGTTTTTAAATAATTTCTAAAAATAATTAAACTAACACAAAAATAGTTTAAACTAACACAAATTACCAATTAATATGACAATACGACAAATTTAGAACAATAATTAACATCACAGATCAACATCACAGTATGCAATAATCAAAGAGCATTTATGAAGAAATCAAGATATGGAGACTGTGTAATCACAACTTCTCTTAAGTTTGTGCATCTTTTCCCCCTTTTGTCATCAATCAAAAAGAATTGGGGAGACATCAAACCTCAGCACAAACCATATAGATTTGTCAGTGATGAAATCAAGTAGCAACAAATGAAAGTAAATGCCATGAAAAGCAATTCAAATCTGCATAGGGTTAATCATCAGAGACCATGATCATAAAACTAGCAAAAGTTCAACAACAAGATACAATTTTGTACCCCAGATGGTACAAAAACAGAAAAAGAAATTGTTTGATAAGTTTCACAGCCAACAAATTTTTAAATTTTAGGGGAGAGGGATTAAGGGGCGGTCTCTTCTTCATCAATGTACTCAGAATCTACTTCCACTGTGTCCAGCTTGGCACCAAGACGTTGTTCCATCTGGTTTAGCTGATCAACAATTGAAGCTAGAGAGACACGAGTTTCATCCTGAAAAGCAATGAATTGACATTGTAGATCAATAAGCTTGGAGAGAATGAGATGTGAGGAAGCTGCAGGAACAGAGTCAAAGTTAGTACAACCAATATTGGGTGAAGTGTGTGATTGTGGTGGTGTTGTGACCTGGATAGGTGATGGCGGTGGTGATGGAATTTGATGTGGTGGTGAAGTGGCTGGCTTAGGAGAGGAAGGTTCATTAGGTGTTGGCTCAGGTATGGTGTCAGATGTGATGTCATCAACCACAGTAGTATTGCGTTTCGAGGCCAACCTCCTACTCTTCCTTTGTATTGACTTAGCCTTTTTCCTCATAGCCAACACAATCTCTTCATCACTAGAATCACTGCAGAGATTGTGAGGGACATTATCATCCAAGGCTTCCTTTTGCTCTTCTTTTTCCCCTTGACTTTCAACTCTGTCCTGTTCCCCTTTTTCAGATGTTTCAATGTTTTCAGAGGGGACAGGGTCTTGTTCCTTTTCTTCCTTATTCTCCTTATCCTCCTTTTCTTTTTCAACTTCTTCAACCTCCTCTTCAACCCCTTCTTCAACATCTTCTTCTTCTTCAGATCCAACTGCTACATCCTCCTCATGCATCAATATTCCCTCATCATTTAATTTTAAATGCAAATTTTTTAAACAATTCGTACCAATTTTCATATTAGGACCCATTGGGAACTCCAACCCTTCCAATGGGACCTCAAATTTTCTAAAAATCCAGGTTAGCAACCCTCCATAACCAATGAAACTTTTCTTTTCAATGCAATCTGATAAATGCGAGATCATCAATGAAGGAAAATTTATTTTAATGTGTTTTTCCATGCAGTAAATTAGAGTGGCGTCACGCAAACTCACTTGACTACGTTTTGAGTTTCGTGGTAAAATGAATCTGCGCGCAACATTGTACAATAATTTATGCATAGGTGACAAAACATTGTGACTGATCTTCCCCTTCTTTTGATCAACTCCTAAAAGTTTTAGAATTGTTCTTTCATTGATGCCAGAAAACGCAATCTTTGACCCAATATAATATGTATCAAAACCAGCATTGGGAACATTGAACCATTCCCCCAATAGAGCACTGTTAAATTCAATCTTAACGGTTTTAACAACACTAGAACACATGCCATCATCATTAGAGAAATTTAAAATAAATTCTCTCATTAGGTTTGGAAAAATGGAATTGCAACTGAAATTTGACATCAATAACTCCCATTCTTGATATTTTAAAATATCATGCAATTGAGGAAAGTGAATAGAATCATACCAATATTTATCCAACCCGAACCCTACTGTCATCTCCTTTGAAACTTCTTCAGCACTGTTTGGATCTACATTCTTTGAACGCTTAACTACTCTGGAAGATGAACCACCTCTTGGTGATGAAATCTTTCTTTTGATACTAGTGGGTTCAGAGGAGTGTTTTGGTGATTCTTGTGAGGTTTCAGTTGGTGAGGGTGGTGCAGCACGTAGTAATGGTGGAGGAAGAACTACTCTTAATGGTTTTGGTTGATTAGGTGTACGGGATTTGGTATTTTTCTTGCCGGATTTAGAGGGTTTTGGGGATTTCAATTTTGAATTTTTGAAGATGTTTGAGAGAAGAGAAAAGGACGGTTTCTTGAGTGAGAGGTTGATGGAAGGGTAGTGTGTTATGACGTAAAGCAAGAGTTTTAAAGGAGTGAAATGACGGTTGCTTCTATTGAAGTGACGGTTGCTCCTTCAAGTCCCCATCTCATTATTGCCCTTTGAATTACTTGAGTGAAGAAAACCGTTTTCCCCCTTTTTTTTCTTTTTTTTATAAAAATTTTGTTGGCTGTTTTTAAAGAAAAATAATGAAAACAAAATAAGATAGTATTGAGATGAATTGTAATATTGTGAGATTTTATGTGAAGAGAATAATGAACAACTGCTTTGGCCTGATCAAATTAACACATGCAAACGTGAAAGCATTCATAGTACAAACTTTATTAAGTGTTTACCTGATCCATTCAATAATTGATTTTCAATCAAGATATTGAGGTTGATTTCTGACCTTTTCATTCTCATGATGCTTCAATGGGAAATATATGCAACTAACTTTAGTGGAGCTTGATCATACCAAGTTCCAATCTCATCTTTTCATATTGTTCCCTTGGAAGTGGTTTGGTCAGAATATCTGCAACTTGTTCATTAGTGTTAACATGCTTTACAACAATATTTTTATTTTCAACATTATCTTTGAGAAAATGTTGCCTAATATGGATATGTTTTACTCGTGAGTGATGCACTGGATCTTTAGATATACATATGGCACTAGTATTATCACAATAAATAGGAACACATTTAATTTTAATACCAAAATCTCTTAGCTGCTGTTTTATCCAAAGTATTTGGGAACAGCAAGCTGCTGCTGCTACGTACTCAGCTTCTGCAGTTGATAATGCAACAGTGTTTTGTTTCTTGGAACTCCAGGAAATTAAACATGAGCCAAGAAATTGTACCATACCTGATGTACTTTTTCTATTAACTAGATCACCTGCATAATCTGCATCACTAAAACCTTTCAAATCATAGACATCACTTTTAGGATAAAATAGGGACAAGTCGTCTGTTCCCTTTAAATATCTCAGAATCCTTTTTACTGCAGTGAGGTGTGATTCTTTTGGATTTGATTGAAATCTAGCACATAAACCAACACTAAAAGCAATATCAGGTCTACTAGCGGTTAGATATAATAAAGAGCCTATCATGCCTCTATATATGTTTTGATCTATATTAGTTCCATTTTGGTCTTCGTCTAATCTAACATTTGTAGCCATGGGTGTATGGTTAGTTTTAGCATTGTTTAGTCCATATTTCTTAAGAAGTTCTTTTATGTATTTTTGTTGATGAATAAAAATACCATTTTCAGTTTGTTTAATTTGCAAACCAAGAAAGAAATTTAATTCCCCAATCATGCTCATTTCAAATTCTGTACCCATGAGGTTAGCAAATTCTTTACATAATAAATCATTTGTAGCACCAAAGATAATGTCATCAACATAGATTTGAACAACTAAAATATCATGACTTTTGTTCTTAAAGAATAAGGTCTTATCAATTTTTCCTCTTACAAAATTATTATTAATCAAAAATTTAGATAATCTTTCAGACCATTGTCTAGGGGCTTGTTTCAAGCCATAAAGAGCTTTATCAAGCTTGTAGACATGATCGAGACAAGAGGAATTCTCAAAACCAGGAGGTTGTTCAACAAATACTTCTTCATCAAGAAATCCATTTAAGAAATCACATTTCACATCCATTTGATATAACTTAAAGTTCATAAAAGCAGCAAAAGAGATTAAGATTCTAATAGCCTCTAACCTTGCTACTGGAGCAAATGTCTCAGTGTAATCAATACCTTCTTGTTGATTGTACCCTTTGACCACGAGTCTTGCTTTGTTTCTCACAATTACTCCATACTCATCTAGCTTGTTCCGAAATACCCATTTCAAACCAATTACCTTTTTGCCTTTTGGTTTGGGTTCTAAGTGCCATACTTTATTTCTTTCAAATTCATTTAATTCATCTTGCATGGCTACTATCCACTCGGAATCCTTTAGAGCTTCTTCGTGATTTTTGGGTTCAAGTGATGATAGGAACGCAAAGTGTGCACAAAAGTTTCTTAGTTGGGATCTGGTTTGTGTTCCCTTATTCATATCACTTATAATCAGATCAAGAGGATGATAACTTTGGTATTTCCAAGGTTTAGGCACAAATTCTCTGGAGGGAACAGTAGCATGTTCCTGTTCAACATTTTGATTGACAGGTTGTTTAGCTGCTGGATCACTTTGGTCTTCTGCGGAAACAGCTGGATTGGGAACAGTGTGCTGGTCCGATTGTGTTGGCTGTTCCTGAACTTGGTCATTTTGTTCAGCATCTTCTTGTATTACCTGTTCACCTGCTGTTCCTTGCTCTAACACTTTCATTTCTTCATCATCGTTTTCTAGATGAGCAAGACCAATTTTAACATCATTGACATCCTGTTCACTTGTTGAAAAGTTAGTTTCATCAAAAATAATATGAACTGATTCTTCTACACACATTGTCCTTTTGTTGTAAACTGTGTAAGCTTTACTTTGTGATGAATAACCAAGAAATACCGCTTCATCACTTCTTTCATCAAATTTGCCTATATTTCGTTTTCCATTTACATGTACAAAACATTTGCATCCAAATATACGAAAGTAGGAAATATTTGGTTTAACACCTTTGAGTAATTCATAGGGTGTCTTGGAAGTGATTGGTCTTATTAATACACGATTCAAGATATAACATGCAGTATTAACGGCTTCTGCCCAAAAATTTCTAGGTAGACCACTAGCAATCAACATGGTCCTCGCCATTTCTTCTAAGGTCCTATTTTTCCTCTCTACTACTCCATTTTGTTGTGGTGTTCTAGGAGCGGAAAAATTGTGATTTATACCATGTTCATTGCAATAATTCATAAAGTTTGAATTTTCAAATTCTTTGCCATGATCTGATCTTATGTGAACAATTAGATTATTGGTAGATTTTTGAATTTTATTAGCAAAAGAAACAAACTCATCAAAAGCTTCATCTTTGCTTACCAAGAATAAGGTCCAAGTGAATCTACTATAATCATCAACTACAACAAACACATACCTTTTTCCACTACGGCTTTGTGTTCTCATAGGTCCACATAAATCCATATGAATTAGTTCTAATGGTCTAGTGGTAGTCACCAAATTCTTTGATTTAAAAGATGACCTCACTTGTTTTCCTTTGGCACAAGGATCGCAAACTTCTTCCTTAAGAAATTTTATAGCTGGTAGTCCTCTAACTAGGTCTTTTGATCTTAATGTATTTATTAATGAATGACTAGCATGACCTAGACGCTTATGCCAAAGTAGTGGGTCTTCTTCTATGACACTTAAACACGTTAAACTAGTTTTGGGAACAGTGTCCAGGTGCACTACATAAGTGTTCCCTTTTCTGATTCCCTCAAGCACCGGGTCTCCTGTGTTGTTCCTAGAAATTATGCATCGTTCAGAAGTAAACTTAACAGAGTTACCTTTGTCACAAAATTGAGAAATACTTAGCAAATTGTGTTTTAAATTATCGACTAAAAATACGTTATCAATGGCATGGGAACTTGACCTTCCAACCTTTCCTTTGGTAATTATCTCACCCTTCATGTTGTCACCGAAGGTTACTGTTCCCCCATCAAAGGCTTCAAGTGAGAGAAATTTAGATTTGTCACCCGTCATATGCTTGGAACACCCACTGTCGAGATACCATGAGTTGTTCCCCCTCACTTGAACCTGCAAAGCAAATTAATGGTTAGGTCCAGGAACCCAGTCATCCTTGGGTTCCTTGTCGACAATACTTGAATCACATTTCTTAATCCATATGCGTTCCACATAATTTTTATTTGCTTTGGTATGCTGTTCCCTTTTTATACATTGATGTTTTAGGTGTCCAATTTTACCACAAAAGGAACAGATTTTACTACTAGGGAGATCAACATAGACCTTTTTCTTTTTATCATTCTTAATATAACCTAGACCTTCTTTACTTTTTGTTTTAGCATCTAGAATCCATTTGGGAACTTCATTGATTTTCTCTTTTCCTCTTGAGCTTATTTTATTTTTCAAATATTCATTCTCTATTTCATAGGATTCTAATTTTGATTTCAACTTTTGAAATTCAGTGCTAACCATGTGAGTGGATATATTGTTTACGTCTCTACTTAATCCTAGCAAATTATTTTGATTTATTTCAATATTAAGAAAAATAAATTCCTGCTTCAATTTTTCAATTGTCTCTTTCAAAACAGCATTCTGATCTAGCAAATTAAAAAATCTGCTTTATACATCTATCCTAATTGAATTTAGGTAAGTCACATGATCCTTACTTGAGTTGAGGTCTTTTTCGATTTGGAGACACTTGGTATTCTGTTTATCTAATTTCTCTTGTGTCTCCAAGAGCAACTTAATTAATTTATTCTTACTAAGTTTAGATGGATGCTTAGGGAGTGAGTTATAAGGCATTACCTCTTTTTCTTTGGACGCTTCATCCTTGTTTTGATGAGATGCCATGAGGCATAGGTTTGCTGTTTCCTCTTCTACTGGAGCTTCTGTCTCAGCCTCGCTCTCCGTATCGCCCCACGCTGCAATCATTGCCTTTCTAAAATCGGTTTTGAAGTTTCCCTTCTTATATTGTCTTCCAACGTCTCTTGCTTTTCCCTTGCCCTTCTCATTTTTCCATTGAGGGCAATCCTTGATGAAGTGATCCGTGCTCCCGCACTTGTGGCATTCAAAATTTGTCTTCAAGTTTGCAGTTCCCTTTTCTTTGTTATTTCTTTGATTACCATATCTGCTGTTCCTGAAGAATTTCTTGAATTTTCTTGCCAACATAGCAGTCTCCTCATTATCCGCTTCTGACTCTTCATGTTCCTTTGCTGCTAAAGCCAGTCCTTTATTTCGGGAACTGTCGGCTGTTCCCAAATGCAATTCTTGAGTCATGAGGGAACCAGCCAACTCTTCCAAATTAAACTTGGTGAAATCTTTTGATTCCTGAATGGCTGTGACCTTAGCTCTCCAACGTTCGTCTTGAGGAAGACTCCTAAGTATTTTCCTGACTTGTTCATCAACGGGAATGATCTTACCAAGAGAGACTAATTCATTCGTGATATTTGTGAATCTAGTGAACATCTCTTGAATGTTCTCCCTAGATTCCATGACGAATCTCTCATATTTGGACATCAGCAGGTCAATCTTGGATCGCTTCACTTCACTAGTACCTTCATGGGTAACTTCTAGCAAGTCCCACATCTGCTTGGCAGTTTTGCATCCCATAATACGATTGTGCTCATTTGGACCAAGCCCACAGTGAAGTAATTTGATAGCAAGAGCGTTCATCTCCATATTTTGAAAATCTTCTTTCTCCTATTCAGTGATTGGTTTTGGAATAGTTTCGTTGTTGGAGTTTATGGTCGTCACCTCAAAATCTCCAATTTCGATAACTCTCCATACTTGATATTTTTCGGCCTTTATGAAGATTTCCATTCTATTTTTCCAGTAGGTATAGAATTTCCCATCAAACATGGGTGGCCTTTGCGTTGAGTACCCTTCTTCCATGCGTTCGTTCATCTTCAACATCTTGCCAGGGAACAGGATACTGCTCTCAGGGTTTCCTGATTAAGAGAGGAACAGGGCTTTGATACCAATTGTAGGAATGCTAATAGATGATCGAATACAACAAGAGGGGGGGGTGAATTGTTGTATATTACGTTTAAGATTTTTGCCTCAAATTTTGCGGAATTGTATCTAGTAAAGAGCAAAACTTAAACTTAAAAACGAAAAGAAAAATAATAAAAGGAGACAAAGATTTTACGTGGAAACCCTCTTGGCCTAATAAGAGGGAAAAACCACGACCCCCCCGGGATTTCAAAATTCTCACTATGTTTTAGGCAATTCGTTACAATTACATAAAACAAATATGCTTCACTTGAAGCTTCTCAACTCTAGGCCTACTTCTCTTCTCTTCTTTTCTCTCCTTCTCTTTCTCTTCTCACGCTTCTCTTGAAGCTTCTCTATACTCCTAGACTTTCCTTAAGTCTAGTTACAATAAAAACACTCAATTACCCTTACAAGGCCAATTTCTAAGAAGATTAAAATTAAGT
Source organism: Amaranthus tricolor (assembly GCF_026212465.1). Taxonomy (NCBI): domain Eukaryota; kingdom Viridiplantae; phylum Streptophyta; class Magnoliopsida; order Caryophyllales; family Amaranthaceae; genus Amaranthus; species Amaranthus tricolor. The sequence goes on from NC_080056.1 coordinate 15,035,642, forward strand.
AGTTGCTCAAGAAAAATATAATGAATTAATTGGCATTAAAATAACTTTGAATATTTTTCTTAATTGATCTCCCTTAATTAGACACTCTTTTTGGATATCGGTTTGAGCAAGATTTCCTCCTATTTATAGTGGGAACCGACAGCAGTTACCTCAGACAAAACCTCCCACTATCATCCACGTTCTCAAAATTAAAGGATAGTGGAGTTACAAGAGAATGAATAACCGGCTGTCATTTGCTCAAAGATTAAATCAGTTTCCTTAGGCTAAAAATAGCATAGGAGTTTTGAAAACATGAGATCCTAACAAATAGGAGATCTTATTTTTAGCCGTCCAAAATTAAAAGGAGACTTATTCAAAATGAAGACTAAGTCTTCTCCTCATTTTAGGCGTATAAAAAAACTTTTTGCCAATTAATAAATTAATTTAATTAAGCAACTAATTTAACTTTTAATCATATTACATTAACTAAAAACAGAAAACATAATTTTCGTAACTTCCAGTCAATGTCTTCTTCAGACCTGTATCGTGGGGAACAACGCATTGTCTCCATCTACAACTTTCGTTAGGACTTTAACTCTGGGAACAGTAAACTGACTTCCAAAGCAATTATCCAACTTCTTGGATATTTGAGACATGTACAACTTCCACGAACCAAGTCATAGGCTTCATCAACGATTAACAAAATCGGATATTTGCCTACAAAACAATCTCTAAAACATGTTTGTTTATTTAGAAGTGAAGTCATCATCAAAACCTAAGAGGCCAACACTAATGATTCTTTGTGCAAGGAATTTTCTGAAATTATGTGCAAAGAGTTTGAAATGAGCATGATGGGAGACTTAACATTCTTTCTTGGACTACAAATAAAGCAAAAGAAAGATGGCATATTCATTTGTCAAAGTAAATATGTTAAAGATTTGTTAAAGAAGTACAATATGGATCAATGTAAGGAACTCAATACGCCTATGAGTGCAACACTAAGTCTTGACCAAGATATAAATGGTAAGAGCGTTGATCAAAAGAGTTATAGAGGTATGATTGGTTCTTTATTGTATTTAACTGCTAGTCATCCAGATATAATGTTTAGTGTTTGCTTATGTGCTCGTTTTCAAGCTAACCCAAAAGAATCTCACTTAACGGCAGTTAAGAGAATCTTTAGATACTTACATGGGACTAAAGACTTTGGTCTATGGTACCCTAGTTGTGGAAATTTTGGTTTGATAGGTTTTTCAGATGCTGATTATGCTGGATACAAGGTTGATAGAAAAAGCACCTCAGGATCGTGTCAATTTTTAGGAAATTCATTGATCTCATGGTATTCTAAAAAGCAAAATTCAGTTGCTTTATCTACAGCTGAAGCTGAATACAATGCTGCCGGTGCATGTTGTTCTCATATTCTATGGATTGCTCAACAACTTAGAGATCTTGGAATTGATCTCAAAGGCATACCAATAAAGTGTGATAATACTAGTGCTATTTGTATTACAAAGAATCCTGTGCAACATTCTCGAACAAAACACATTGAGGTACGTCACCATTTTATAAGGGATCATGTTGAAAAAGGTAACATTTCCTTATCTTTTATACCTACTGAAAATCAATTAGCGGATATATTTACAAAACCTTTAAGTGTTGATCGTTTTGCATATATACGCATGGAACTTGGCATGCTAAATAATGTTGCATGAATTAAGGGGGAGTATTGACAAAAGAAAAATGAAATAAAAATAAAAGGATTGAGACTTTAATTGTTACTTAGTTCTTAGCATGAATTAAGGGGGAGCAATATATGTTTGCATGTATGATTGACAATTTATGTGTGTGTTTATGCATGTGATTAAGAATTGAAAATTAATTTCAATTTCTTAAAAATTATTTGTTACATAAAATGGGATTTATAATTAAATACCTTTAATTAATAAAGGATATTTAGTTATTTTAAAGCAAAATTGTTTGTTTAAAACTAAATTTGGACGTCAACAATACATTAAAATCATGTTCATTATTTTAGTTAAAATCAATTCAATCTCATAATTGCATTTATACTTGTTTATGTCTAAAAGCAAAAATGAACCATTTTGTTCATGATTATTACACAAACCGGTTAAGCTTCTTAACCCTTTGAATTCAATTGAGTTGTCAAATCGTTGTATTGGGAAGTACAAATGCATTGTATTGGACGACTATTAAAGGATAGTACAATACGTTGCCTCCTCATTCACTCACCAAATCTTTTTCTGATTTTCTTTCCCTAACCGTCTCTTTCACTTTCCTCTCCAATCTTTCAAAATCTTTCTCATGGCACCCAAGAAACGTTTGAGTAAATCTTCATCTAAGTATGAGAAGGGCGAATCATCAAGAACACCAATGGCTGAACCAGTTTCCCCGGTTCCTTCGCCATTAAACACATTTGAAGTTCCTAAAATATGATTTGAGAATCACACTGCCTATGGACGATGGGTTGATGTATTTAGGCAAAAATCTCTGCCTTATGTAGATATTCTTGACTATAATTTCTTTCTCTTTGAAGATTTCAAAATTATCTCTGCTTTTATACAATCTGCTCCAGGTATGCTCTTGGGCCCTGGTTCTAAAACTTATCCTTGTTTGGTAAAATTCTTCTATTCAAACTTATCCATGCTTTTTGAAGATGCAGAACAAGTTTTAAGAAGTTTTGTTAAGGGTCAGGAGATTTTAATTTCTAAAACCCTAATGAATGACATTTTAAATTTCTCTCATAAATTGGATGATCAAACTCCAAATCTTTTAGCATTACAAGATGCTAAGGATATGTTCGTCCTTGAATCTTATGCTGATTTTTCTTTTACCAAACAACTAACCCACAACGCTTTGAATCTAAATGGAAAACTGTTGCATTACATCCTTATTAGAACTGTTTTCTCACGAAACACTTCTTGTGAGTTGGTCACGGATTCTCATCTGATTTTAATGTGGAAAATTTCTACTATGAAAAATGTTGATTTCTCTTCAATAATCTTCTCTACAATGCGTTTTTGTTGCTCACAAACTCGTAATTGTGCTCTTCCTTATGCCAATCTCTTGACATTGATCTTTGATCATTTCAATCTGCTCTCTAACGAAGAGGAAGTGGATTGTTCTGGTCCAATTTCCTTGTCTAGTGAAATCCTCCCACCTCTTTGTATTTTTAAAGTAAATGACAAATATGAGTTATACTCTAATTTGTCTTCTGCTGATAAAGAGGATCTTCAAAAGATCCATGGTAAGCGGCTAACACGTCTTGAACCTCCCAACCAAGTACACACCACTCTATCCCGACTTCAGTCTCTAGACTTGGAGGTTGGTGAAATGAAATCTTCCCTACTTACATTACATGATAAAGTGTCTACTCTAACTTCTATGTTAGACACCTTTATGAAAGAAATGAAGGGCATGGTAGTAGAAGATGTGGTGGTGGAGGAAGAGGTTGCTGATGATGATGCTGCTGTGCCAAAAGAGAATGAGGTTATGGAGGAGGCAGAGGAGCAGAGAGAAGAAAGAGGAGAAGAGAACAAGGATGATGAGGAGCAGACTGATAAGAAGGTTGATGAAGTTGCTGATGATGGTGTTCAAACAATTCCTATTCAAATCATTCCACCTACTGATGATGATCATGCTACTCCTGGAAAACCGGCTCCTTCCAAGAAAAGGAAGAGAAGGTCCAGGAAGTAATCTTTTTATATGTTGATGAACAATATTTTCTTTTTCTGCAAACAATTTTTTGTTTTGATAACAATCCCAACATTTTCAGAATCTCCTTGTTTACTTTTTGATGAAAGTCAAAAAGGGGGAGAGATGTAATATTTTGTTGTTATGTGCATGTTCTGTCTATCTATTTGCATGTCTATTTGCATGTTTGATATGTATGGCTTTGATTTCATCTTTGCGTATAATATATTCTTGAAATCCATTGATACTTGGGAAATATATGCATGTTTGATTTTCTTATTACTAAGTTATGTCAATGATGTGCTCTGGAATATGCTTATGCTTAGGGAGATAGTTGTATATGTTTTGCATTTGCATGTTCTGATTTTTGATTATTTGCATGTTTAGATGATCTGATTATCATATTGCTGAATGATTAGTTATATTAAGTTATATGATGTTCATATTTAAAGATGAGATAAACATGTTAAGAAAATTTTTAAAAATGGAGATATTAAAATCGAAAATTTGTTAAATTCTGATTATTACTCATGATCATAATACTTGATAGTCATAACTATGTTCTGAAAAGTTTTGATGTGATGTTACACTATGGTAATGATTATTATATTTGCATGTAACTTGATTGGATTTCTTGTTTGCGTGCTTAAATGATGATCATGATGGTTAGGAAGTATAGTATTCACTGATTTATACTATTCTATTTTTATATTGTTTTATTTTGAAACTATTTTCAAAATCTTGTTGAACATTTTATTTGATATTAAAGTTTTTTTTTTTTTATATATATCTATATTGGCTTAGAAATATGATTTAAGTAAATATGGTTTTGACTTTCATCAAGGGGGAGATTGAAGACTCAACTCTTAATTTTCTTTAATGATGATAATTCAAAACGCATATTAGTTAAACAAATAAATTAAGTAATTACATTTAGTTGTTTAAGTTAGTCCAAAATCATATTTGATATATTTGATGTTTGATATATATGTTTAAGTACAAAGACACTAGAATGTGCTTTATTAACTTAAGTTTATCTTAAGATTGTTTTAAGTCTTGAAAGGTCGTTTCAAAGTCTTGAATAAAATAACGTGTTTAATTAAAGTTGATTTCATAATTATATTTGTAATATTTTTACAAGTCAATGATCCTTTATATATATTTGAAATATTTTAATAGGTCAAGGTTCAATAAAATTAGCTTTGACTTTATTTGAAATAAAGTTAAGTATTTTTTGTTACACGTTTTATCGTAAGTGTTGAAATAATTTGTAGTTAAACATGTAAGTTAAATACGTGGTTAAATACATACCTAAATACGTACTAAGGTTAATTTAATAATTGGAGTAGTTAAAGGTACACGTATTTTGCTAAAAATAATGAACGACTATATAGATGATGCGCTAAAAATAGAGTTTACTATTAATAGGATATTATTTGAATTTATTCTAATAACAGATTTTATTTAAACGTTGTTGAATCTGGTTTATACTTATAATTCAATATCTTGTATAAGTACTAACGTGGCAGCATAGCATTGGACAATGATGACGAAATTATTTTAAGCTATCAGTACACGTAAGTTTGAAGAAAATCTCAAGGTCTTGAAGTAAGGCGCTGTACGACCAGGTCAACAAAGAATAACGGGAAAGGAGCCTATTGTTTTTCAAATTGTGTGGAGGTGTAGCACTATAAATACATGGCTTCATTTTAGAACTAAGGATACATCGACATACACCTTTTGCACCACTTCTTATAGCTTTCTCTCTTGAATTAAAATTTGCTCTAAGTATTTTGAAAGCGTTGTAATTTCTATTTGATCATTATTAGTTCATCTAACTCCTACATTTGTAATAGGCTTTAGAGTTCAAAAGGAGTTAGATTAAGTTTAATACGCCAACTTGAGAATACTTTTTAAAGTGTTCAACTGGATTGAATCTCTATTGTGAGATTTGGGATTTTGCTATTATTAAAGGGACTTTTAATACGGTTCTTCAAGGGGAAGAACTTGGTGAGAGAAGATAGTGAGATCTTCTTTGTATTAAAGTCGGATTAATAAAAGGCGTTGAAATCCTACGGGTAGATAGAGAACCCATAGGCGGGGAGTAGGTTAGTTAGAACCGAACCTCGTTAACATATCGTGTGTTATATTCTTTAAAGTTTATTTTTCCGCACATACGTTATTGTTAACAAAATTGGCTCAAAGTTGTTTCTGAAAACAGTTTTGAAAGACTCCTCAAACTCTTGAGACAAACTGCTGGACAAAATTTTAAAAGCCCAAACTCTCTATTCACCCACCCCCCCCCCCCCCCCCCCCTCTAGAGAGTTTTCAACCTCCTATTAACCTTCACAAACTCTACCATCTTTTGAAATAGATGGTGAGTCATATAAATAGGCGTACAATAGCGTTAAAGCTTTGAAATTATGTACGATATAAGTTATAACAAGCGTACATAGAATCGTCTAAGTCTGATGATCTACTTGCAGTGGATCTGCATAATTGACTTGCATATATAAGGAGCATTATCCTGTTGAATGTATATTATTCTTGTTTGTACTAATGGCCATTTTAGTTTAAATAATGGGATTAATTTTTTTCATGAAAATTGTATTCATCACCATTTGATATATATATATATATATATATATATATATATATATATATATATATATATATATATATATATATATATATATATATATGTATATATATATATATATATGTATATATATATATATATATGTATATATATATATATATGTATATATATATATATGTATATATATATATATATATATATATATATATATATATATATATATATATATATATATATATATATATATATACATATATATATATATATATATATATATATATATATATATATATATATATATATATATATATATATGCGCGCGTGCGCACACACACAGACATATATATATATATATATATATATATATATATATATATATATATATATATATATATATATATATATATATATATATATATATATATATATATATATATATGTATATATATATATGTATATATGTATATATATATATATATATATATATATATATATATATATATATATATATATATATATATATATATATATATATTTCACCCCAACAATTGCATTAATTGGAGCATTAAAGATTATGTTTTGCCCTAAAACATTTCGGACAACTAAGAGTAAGCAAATTTTGAACACCTTGGTTTTTGTGGATTTTCGGCCACCTTCTACTTATTTTAACACCATAGTTTGTTCTTAAAAAATATGGGACTTGGAGTTGTGAGTAATTACTCTTAAATCATTGGATTTGGGTCGGAATTAGAGGTTATCTGCAATTAAGTAAGACATGTCGAAAAGCGACTTATGATGTTGAGAGATTTGAACTTTATGTTGAATGTTGATTGAGAATTGGAGTTAGTAATAAATATAGAAAGTAGAGTTGTTATTTTCTAAGTAGAAATCATCAACTTTTGTAAGTTTCTACTATTACTCCCTCCGTTCCTTAAAAACATTCTCATTTGTCATTTTACAGTGTTTCATTTGAATTATATCATAAATTTTGGACAATAACAACTTTATTCATCCTCATTTTGATATTTTAGTAATGCTTACGATCCACATATATCTTTCACTAACTTTAATTTTACATTTTATATATTCCTTATGGTTTTCACATGTTTCTCACTAACTTTATAAAAATAATTTTTTATTAGTTATGTTCCACATATATTTTTCTATTAACTTTCTTTTAATATTTTTTATAATATTTATGGTTTCTATTTTTCCTCTGTAAAATCTGTTATTCCATAAAATACTATATCAACTATCTACAAGATTCTATTTTTCTTAATTCCTCGTGAACATTACTAGTGAGAACTTCATTATGAAATGGAGAGAGTATTATTTTGAGAGCTTGGATTATTATTCTTGAAACCTTGAAGATTATTCTTGGAGCTTATGTTCTCTTATTTTGGAGTTCCCCTTTCATATTAATTCTCTTTCATCATCGGTGACTAATAGAACACACTTATTAACCTTCTTACTTTGTATTTATATTATATTTATTTAAATATGTGAAAGATATGACAATAAAGTGTTTAGTCTAAGTTAAATATACACATGTTATACATTGAAAATCTATGATATTTTTATATATATTAATGTTAGAAATGTTATTCATATGCCTATATTCAAAGTTTTCAAGGATTGTGATTATTTCCCTAAATGATATTAAATTAAAGTCACAAATGATAAATATATAAATCTGAAAAATTTTCATTTATATGGTATTATTGATGGATATATGTTTTATTATGTGTATTTTTGCGTTAATGTGCATACATGTAAATTTTATAAATTTCTATTACGTAAGAATGATGTTTTGTGATGTTTTTGTGTAGTTTATTGTCACTACTAGATAAAAGAGCATAGGCAACACCCTTTGGCAACGGTTTATTTTATAGCAACAGCTTTAGCAACGGGTACAATGAAAGCGTTGCAATAGATAAGAAAAGGCAACGGTTTCAAGTCAACCGTTGCAAAAGATTAGAAAAGGCAACGGTTATCTTACACCCGTTGCAAGAACTTATGCATGTGTCAAATTTGTTATGCAATTTTTTCTCTCCAAAACTATTTATAATATCATTTTTTTAATTTTCCATTTTTAAAAAGCTTATTTATACTATTTATATTTTCTAAGTGTTATTAATTGTTATTGAAGATGACTTATTAAATTCCTATATATAAAATATTAAACCCTCCTTATTAATATACATATATATATATATATATATATATATATATATATATATATATATATATATATATATATATATATATATATATATATATATATATATATATATATATATATATATATATATATATATATATATATTAAATATTTATTAAAATATATATTAAAAATACCTAAAACCCTTCTCCTTCATTCCTTCTGTTCTCCGGTTGTCCACTTCTCCTTCTCCCTCACGCTCACGCGATTCCCAGACTCCCAATACCTCCCCTGCCCCATTCTCAGCCACACCGCCCACAGCCCACAGGCGCCGTCACTGCCTGCCGACAGCCACCGGCCACCTCGTATTCCTCCCCTCTCCTCACAGTCGGATTTGAGGGTAATAAACCGTAATTTTGATTTTTTTTCTTACAATTTTTATTTTTGTTGAATTGTTGAGTAGTTTTTTGTGATTGTTGGTTTCACTTAGCCGTAATTTACGTCTTTAGGGTTTGATGTTGTAATTTATTAAGAGTTTTGTGGGTTTTGTATCTTATAAACTTAATCTAATGCGATGATTAGTGAAGCTTTGAGGTTTATTGATTGTTGGAAGTAAGAATCTTGCATGATTTCTGTGCATTTTAGGGGTAATTTATTTAGAGATCATTCAGCTGAATACTAATTTAACTTTATTTTATCAATTGCACAACTGAAATAACAGTGGGTCGAAGTGGTTTCATATTCAGGATTTTTGATTTGATTGCGCGGGTGTTTGTTATTGTGATGATCTTTTTTCTATTCTCTTGCGAATTGCTAAGGATATTTCCAAATTTTGGATTGGTTTAAATTGAGAGATTGCAAATCAAGTGTTAGTCTAACTCAGTTACTGCTCAAATGTTCTGGCTAAGAAAATTGAGTTTGAAATCTGTTGCTGACGTTATCCTTGTTGGTATTTAAATAAATGTTGAAAATCTATCTTTTGTCTTTTGCTTTTTGATTAGGAAGACGAATGCGTAGTCTTATAGTAAGCAAGTTTATCGATCATCGATTCTATAGTTTAGGTATTGTTAGTTAGTTGTGTACATACACTATCTTAATTATTGAATTTTTATAGTTCTGATATATTTTTAGGAGATGGATAAGGGAAGTAAGGGTTGGTGGGAATTTCCTAGATGGAGTCATGTATATGAACAAGGAACGGATGAATACATTGAGAAAGCCTTTGCTATAAGGTCCCAAGGGAACCAGATTAGTTGCCCATGTTCTAATTGCCATCATCGATATTGGTATGGTAGACATGACGTAAGAGATAATATTATTTGCAATGGCTTTGTGCCAAGAAACGATGAAACCTTTCATCTAGGTGGGATGAGCCCTGAAAGAGAAGTTGAGGATCCTCAACACGATGAACCATCAAACATTAATGATCGTATACAAGAGTTGTTGAGTGATGCTTTGAGAGAAGGGCCAAATGAAGAGGCGAAGAAGTTTTTTCGCCTAATAGAGGAAGGCAAACAAGAGTTGTATCCGGGTTGCAAAAAAATGTCTAGACTTGCCTTCACAATTCGCCTCTACATTTACAAGTGTGACCATAAGTTGTCCGATGTTGCAACTGCTGGTTTACTAAATTTCTTCAAGGAAGTTCTCTCCGATGATGCAATATTGCCCACATCTATGCACGAAGCGAAGAAAGTTTTAAAGTTGTTGGGGTTGGACTACAAAAGGATAGACGCTTGCCCTAATGATTGCATGTTATATTGGGCGGAGCATGCAAACGCAACCAGTTGTCATGTCTGTGGAACTTCAAGGTGGAAATCGAAGGATAATGATGAAGATGACAATCCTAATGAAAAAACTCGTAGAATTCCATCTAAAGTTATAAGGTACTTCCCAATCAAGAATAGGTTGCAAAGGTTGTACATGTGTGCCGAAACAGCAAGTTTTATGACATGGCATAAAATTGCAGGAGAGAAGGATGGGCTTTTGCAACATCCAGCCAATGGTCAAGCTTGGATCAACTTTGACAAAATATATGAAAGCTTCTCCAAGGAACCCCGTAATGTGAGACTTGCATTAGCCACTGATGGTTTTAATCCTTTTAACACAATGAGCATTGTGTACAGTACTTGGCCAGTCATTTTGATCAATTACAGCTTGCCTCCATGGTTGGCAACAAAGTTCGAGTTTTTAATGCTTTCATTACTTATACCTGGACCTTTGTCTCCTGGAAATGCCATTGATGTCTATTTACAACCACTTATCAAAGACCTCATTAATTTGTGGGAGTTTGGCCTAGAAACATATGATGCTACAACCAATACAAGGTTTGACATGCAAGTAGCTTTGGTGGGTACCATTAGTGATTTTCCGGGTTATGCAATGTGTTCGGGCTGGAGTACGAAAGGAAAATTTGCTTGCCCTTGTTGTCATTATGAGATAGATTCTATGTACTTGAAATATAGTCACAAGTATTGCTATATGTGTCATCGCAAATGGTTGGATTCAGACCACCCGTTACGGTATAATAAGAGGTGAACCGGTAAATGGACCATTATTTGCTTCCTATTGCCGCAAAGACAACCCTAAGGGCACATGTTGCAACTCCAATAATTAGGATGTCAAACTTTTTCAATGGCATATGGAAAAAATCTATTGATCCCAAAGATCTCGACAATCTCCAATCTGAGATAGTCGAAACTCTCTGTCAATTTGAGGGGATTTTCCCACCGGCATTTTTTGACATAATGGTCCATTTACCGGTTCACCTAGTAGAAGAAATCAAACTTGGTGGACCAGTTTCATTAAGATGCATGTATGTAATTGAGAGGTATCTTCGGGAATTAAAGTCAGATGTAAAAAACAAGGGTCATCCAGAAGCTTCAATGGCAGAAAGATTCTTGGCTAAAGAATGTGCAAGGTTTGTGGTTCGATATTTGAGTAAATTAAAAGGGAAATCTAAAGGTCCCATTGATCATCCCAATCAACCTAGCACCCCACAAGAATATCTCCCTAAGGTTGGCTATCCTATTAAGGGGAGAGGGAAGACTTCAAAGAAGGAAGGAGGTGGATTTATGACTGATCACAATTCCTGGAGCCAAGCACGTCAATATGTCTTATTCAATTGTAATTGTAAGGAAGTTGAGAGATACATTAAGTAAGTTAACTTCACATATGCCGTTTGATATTTTTGGATTTTATATTATATCTAAAGGGATAAATTCATAATTGTTTTAATTTTTATTTTGTATTGTAGTGAGCACAAGGAAGTAGTTGGTAGTCAAAGGAAAAGAAAATGGGATACTGCCCAAAGCCATAGCAAAGATTTCAAAGATTGGTTTAAAGAGACAATTGAATTAAAGCTACACCAAGGACAAGAAGTGCCAGAGCATGTCAAATGGTTATCTATGGGACCTTCATTTGTGGCTAAAAAGTACAGTGGTACTTTGTGAATAGGTATAGGTTTTATACCATGAAACGAGAGAGAAACCTTGTCACGTAGAATAGTGGTGTTTTTCTAAGTGCTTTGACCGACAGTTTTGCTAGTAGGAAGGATAATAATCCAATTTCTGGAGATGTCATGTATTATGGGTGTATAGAAGAAATAATTGAGATATCTTATCATGGGTATATTGATGTTGTCTTGTTTAAATGTGTTTGGTATCATTCGGAAATGACTGATGATGGCCAACTAACTATGGTTAATAAAAATAGAACAATTTGCAATGGAGAACCCTTTATCTTGGCATCTCAAGCGCGTCAAGTTTTTTATGTTGAATTACCTACTAGTGCTGGTTGGCATTATGCTCTGCATATTTTTGGATCTATCTGATGGTTGTACTAATTTTGTGCTATGATTGACAGATGAAAAAGAGTAGCAACAAAGTTCATGCAAAAGCACCAGTGGTGACTAAATATGAGATGAAAAGGCTTGAAACAATGAAGGAAAATTATGAATGTATGAAAGCTAAAGGATGTGGGAAGTTAGCACAAAATTTACTTGAAGCTAACACAAACATGTACGTTGCAAATGCTGGAGTTGAAGGCTTTGGAAGTGACGATGAAGAATACATTCCGAACGACGAGCTTGAAGATGATGAAGATGTAACTAGTTCAAAAGTAATTATAAAGTAAAGGTTAATTGTTATATAGGTACTGCTTTTTTATTATAAAGTATACTGCTTTTTTCATTGTTATATAGGTACCAATTGTAAAAATCACAAAAGATGGTCGGTCATCAAAGAGAAGATGTATGACTGATTACCTCCCAAAAGAACATCCACAACCAGAACTACAAAAAGAGCAACAGAAAGTTCCCTTTGTCACCAAGGTCTCTATTAACTTTATTTTGATTTATTTGTTACCCCTGCTGTTTATTTTGATGTTGCTGATGTTTATTTTTTTCCTGCTGCTTGGTGTTTTTGTGTAATCTTGTAACCAACAAGGGGACTAAGAAAAGAAATAGGCATGATCAGCAGCCTAATAAGCAGCAAAACAACCATGATCAGCAGCCTACTCAGAAGAAAAATGGGCATAGTGAGCTGCATAAAGAGCTGCAAACTTCATTGCAAAAGCAGTCACACAAGAAGATGCAACAGAAAAGAATGCAAACCATGTATTGTTCTCCAGGCACCATGTCTTCTTTTCTCAATCTCCGTAGAACACAAAAAAACGCAACAAGTCAGCCAGCAACTGATGGCAATGAGAATGAAGGCATCGAGATTGCAGCAAGTAGGGTATCGATAGAAGCCAATGAGAATGAAGGCAATGAGAATGCATCTGTAAAGGAAGTCCATGGAAATGCTGTAAATGAAGTCCACGGAAATGAAGCCAACGAAGTCCTTGAAGTAGAACCTCCAGGAAAACACACAACTGCTGAAAACTCTGGTTTAAAACGCAACCTCACAAAATTTTGTAATTATTTATTTTCATTTCTATATATATTTCAATATCACATATTATCTTTGCTTGCATATTGTGTGCAGCTCCAAAGAAGACGGGCCGAGGTCCCACACTTTTGACTCATGTTCATAAACGAACAATGAATGAGCGACCTCCGATCATCCTAAATTGTTATGGGCAGCCAATCGGTCCTACAAAAAAACATGTCAGTGAATATAGTCTCTTCTTAGGGACGTTGGCTTGGAACTCGGAGTATTTACCGCTCAACTATTGCGATTGGCCAAGTGTACCATAGAATGCAAAGGATGAAGTCTGGGATTATGTGCAAGTAAGTGCAATTAAGTATCCAAAATGAGCCTGATTAAACTCTCATATTTTAGCTTCTTTCTTATATAACCTGGAAAACTTTGCATGCAGAGGAAGTACTTGGTTTCACCTAAAGGAAAGGATTGGGCATTAGAAACTATTGGTTGTCAGTGGAAAGGTTGGAAATGTAGGAGTAAGGCATTATACTACTACCCATATGCAACTTACGAAGAAAGGTGGAAGCATCGTCCAAATACAATTCCTGAAAGCCAATTTAAACAACTCTTGCACTATTAGGATGATGAGGGAACTCAAGTAAGTGTCGAAGAGTAATTGCTCACAAATATTTACTGTTCAAGTTTGTTATGTTAAAATATTGACATCAATTTTTTTTATTCTAAATTCCAATAGTTTGAAAGTGAAAGAAATCGTTGCAATCGACAATTAGCGAGTGACATGCACACCATGGGGCCAACATCATATGCATACACTCGTGAACAACTGGTAACCATATGCATAAGATAAAACCTTTTTTTTCACATACTTTAGACATTATTTCTAAACTAATCATTCATTTAAATTGTCAATAGAAACAACAAGATCCAAAAAAAGAAGATCCGTCAAAAGCAAAGGTGTACATCGAATCAAGGAAAAGGAAGCCCGAGAAGTCATACAAAATAAGCTTTGATGAAATAGAAGCAAATATTGTACGTATTTTACTTTCTTTAAAAATTACATTACAATCTCTTTTTCCTGAAACCATACTTCTGAATTGATAGTTTCACTTGGGGTAGGCATTGTTGTTTCAAAACTGCTTATGGTACTCTAGCTTAATGTATATTAGTTTATGGCGACATGAATGTTTATTAGTTTATCATGAATGGAAGTAGTTATGATTAGCACTAGATCAAGGGGTGCTGATCTGAAAATTTAATTTCTTTTTTCTGCTGTATCATGAGAAAGTATATGGTTTTTGCTATACGATTTCGTGGTAAGATCAAGTGTTAGCTATGATGATGGGTTCCAATCTGACAAATTTTGTATAGATCCATGGTGTCAAATTAATTCAGATTAGTTGTATATCTATTACTTCCTCCGTTTCATTTAACATAACTTTTCACACATTGATAGGAGCAAATGAAGGCAATACAATCTCAACAAGGTGAAGGATCTAACCATAAAGATCCTTATAGCGACGTGATCAAGAAACCAGAGCATAGCGGACGTGTGCGAACATTTGGCAAAGGTGTAACCAATACTGTTTTGAAGAACGGAGGCAAAAGCTCAAGCTACATCTTTCCTGAAGCGTACTTACAAATCATGCAATCACAAGTTATGGATCAAGTGTTGCAAGCTAACCTTGATCTTCAAAAGCTACTTGAAGCTAACCCTGGTGTGAAGATTGTGCTTCCTTCAATGTCAAGGAGTGGAAGCAATGGTAATGCTCTATACATCGAATCCAATGAGCATAACTCTACAAGAGCACAATCGAACAATTATCTAGTAAGTTTATGTTTCTGCATTTTGTGCTTCTTTTCTCTATTCTCTCTGTTTCTCTCTATTCACTTTGTTTCTCCCTTCTTATTCATCTATTATATTCTCCCTTCTTTTCTCCCTTTTTAAATGCTTTCTTAATTCAGTTCATTTTGGTTGATTATTGATTTTTTTTAACATAGGAAAATGGTGAAGTAGCTGATGA
>NC_080056.1:15053492-15066371 GCF_026212465.1 Amaranthus tricolor
TTCCGTTTAATTAACCATTTTGACGTTTTCACCCTCACTAAGTGTTGGCTGTTGTTTTTATAATTTTCTCAAAACCATTTTTTTTCAGCCACCTATAAATTTTGGGCAGAAACGCAATAAAAAAAGCCTTAATCTAATTTTGAATTCAACCTCTAAGCTCATTGACAAATCATTTCGAATCAAATCAAGAAATGCTAAAAGCCTTAATTCCAATCAACAAATCATGCATATACCAAGCCATCAATTTTGGAAAGAAACGCAAAAAAAAGCCCTAACTTATTTTTGAATTCATCCTCCAAGTTGATTGACAAATAGATTCAAATCAAATCAAGAATTGCTTAATCGAATTCTACATCATTTTAATAATTCCAAGCCTATTTTTTGGAATGCAAATAAAATCAAAGGTAAAAAGTCATACATGTAGAATTTTGGAAAAATCTTACAAAAATGATACCACTTGCGTTTCATAAACGTTCGATATTACCATGTAGAATTTTCCATTTATTAAAACCATAGCAAATTCCATTTAAAACTGGAATAATCCGTTCACTTTTATTATTTTTCAAGATATTCATTTTCTTTTTTATTTTTGTGATTTATTTTTTTTTTTACAAAAATAAAACCTCTTATATCACATTCTCACCCTAAGCACCATTCACTACCATGTTAACCTAACTACCATCACCATCAAAAAGGCGTTAATGATAAGAATTAAGATGTCCCTTAAAATGTTGGAATACAATTAATTGAGTTACGAATTAAAATTCGGGTTAGGTCCATTTTGCAGATATATATATATATATATATATATATATATATATATATATATATATATATATATATATATATATATATATATATATACATATATATATATATATATATATATACATATATATATATATATATATATATACATATATATATATATATATATACATATATATATATATATATATATACATATATATATATATATACATATATATATATACATATATATATATATATATATATATATATATATATATATATATATATATATATATATATATATATATATATATATATATATATATATATATATATATATATATATATATATATACATATATATATATATATATATATATATATACATATATACATATATATATATATATATATATATATATATATATATATATATATATATATATATATATATATATATATATACATATATATACATATATATATATATATATATATATATATATATATATATATATATATATATATACATATATATATATATATATATATACATATATATATATATATATACATATATATATATATATATATATATATATATATATATATATATATATATATATTGTAGTAGATAACACATATATTTGTTATGGGCTGAAATAATTAAGCTCATAAAACATTTAGTTAGATCTTAAATCATCCACCTTAGTCTACTAACTTTCTAAAATAACTACTCACTACTCACCATGACCTACCATTACCACGCGTTATGCACATGATGTCCATTTAACTAGCCTTCATTCTACCATTATAAATACATGTTGCACCATTCATTTATCTCTAAGCTTTTATATTCCTACCGTTACTCTACAAATACACTGGCCTCCTACTTAGAATATATACTTAACCAAATATTCCTTCAATTGATCTGAACTCATCCTTCAATTCGTTAATCTTGCATTCATTATATTATCATACATTTATTGATTTCTGTTTTCCGATCTGACTTGAGCATCATAAGGATTTTCTAGGAAAACCACCCCGGGCAAGGCTAACGTTGTATTGCAAGATTTGAGGTCTCATCAGTAGAAAGATTATAAGCACTTTCAGCATACTGATAGTTCTCCCCAAGTACACCTTATATTCATGTATTTTAAGTATCTTTTGCTCTTTCACGTTTCATTACTTAAACAATATTCAATGTTTACTTTCAAAAATTGATGAAAACAAAAGGAGACAAAAAAATGCTTAAACTAATACTAATTTATTATATCTAATTAGTTAAATTGCTCAAACAATAAATACTTTTACAAAAATCTTTCATCAAAATTTTAATATATATGTGCAACACATCTTCAAATATACTCGTATTATAGTCATATGACAATCATTGATTAACTTAATGGAGTACATTATTGAAATTCTTTGACATTAAAAAAACATTTTTTAAAAATATTTGTTTTATAAATAAGTTAGAGTATATTTTAATAGGAAATCCGTATCTGAAAACTTAATTATGTATACTTGTAATACTAATTGAGTAGTTTACTAGTTTATTTAATATTTAATAAATAATTGAGATTTTTTGAAAAAGAAAATTTTGAAATTTGAATATGAAAAATAAAAAGGAATAATTAAACATAGGTCCTTCAGGCTTAAGGATTACATCAAAACTACAGTACTAAAAAAGTTTTTCAGTATTTGCTCCCGTCTTGAGAAAATGAGAATTTTTTGTTTTACAAACCCTGAAAAAACAAGTAAAGAAAAGAAAATAATAATAATAATAATAATAATAATAATAATAATAATAATAATAATAATAATGATGATGATGATACAAGTACGAGATTCACAATGACAACTACAACCAATTCAATTCAACCAAACTAACAATAACTTTGATGATTACTCCGGTAGAAAATCATAATGCGAAAATAAAGATGGATTTGAATTTTGAATACTAATTAAAATAACACATTATATTAAATTTCTAAATTTAGGGGATAATATTGATTGCAAAAAACTACCTTATCTAAAATTCTTTGCAAAAAACTACCTTATACTCCCTCCTATTTAGGATAGGTGTCCCATTTGACTTTTCACGGATTTTAAGAAAAGTCAAAATGGGACCCTAAGGGTAGGAGAGAGAGTAGTATTATGGGTTTTTAATTAAAAGGGAGGAAAAATTAATAAGGGTAATGGAGGGTATAATTGAAAATAGGATAAACTACTAAGGGCATAATAGTCAAAAGTGCATACCAAAAATAGAAATGAGACAATTAAGGTGACTTAACCATAAAAGGAAATGAGAAACCTAAGCTGAATAGGAGGGAGTATAATATAATTCTTTGTAAAACAATACCTTTTAACGGATTTTAACAGTTGACCGTTAATTTTAACCTTTGACCGTCACGTGACCCTTAAAAGACACCTCCTTCCTCATTTGATGAAGCTTCCATGGTTGCCATCGATAATCTATTCGACAATTTTACTAATTTGAGCTATAAAACTAGAGTTTTAATGAATATGAAATTTGACAATATTACAATAATACTCTAGGTTATTTTTAGAGGCGTTCAAAACTGATTCAACCTGATAATCCAAACCGAAACTGAAGTGAATCGACCCGATAATGTGTTCCTTTTTTTTAGGTTTATCGAATCGACATTATCCGAACCGAAGTCGTACCCGAACCGGTTGACAACCGAAAAATGGGAAAACTGAACCCGAGTTGTGACTGATTTTTGTAACCGACACATAACCGCTAACCAAGATTACCCGAACCTAATAATGAGCGACCTGAGTGATATCCTACTTGAATTATGCTCGAAACCAAACTCGATCCGACTAAAACCGATTTAACCCGAACAAAATTTAGATTGAGCTGCTGTAAACCTAAACCAATTGTTAACATAGAAGTATGATCGACTCATATCCAATCATCTCATTAGTTAATCTAATTAAGTGATAGATATTTTAATAAATGTAATTTTAAAAAATTAAAAAAATGCGATGAGCGTGGATCGAACACGCGACCTTTAGATCTTCAGTCTGACGCTCTCCCAACTGAGCTATCCTCGCTAATTAATAATTATTGATAAATTTAACTAATCATTCAATATTAGAGTGGAAACCTGTGCAAGTTTTTAACATCAACATACATAAATATGTAATATTAAATAAATAAAGTCAGAGATATTATGCAATAGATTTACTCAATTTTGATAGTTTTATGCATAAAATTACCCCATATTTTTGAAAATTAGCACCAATATATTATGCAGTATAATATATTCTCTAACTTACTCAATTTAACTATAAATAAATGCTAGACAAAGATACTTTAAAGATAGAGATATTACTCTAGATTAAATGTCTTCTGGTTTTTCTTTAGCCAATAATTGAGTTTCATTTGACAAACTCTCTTTAATTGTGACGACACTTGGAATTTTCTAAGCTTGTTAGTATAATGTATAATTTTCCATACATTTGCCCATATAATACCATCAGTAGTGGATCCAGGATTCAAACTCTTTGAAAACACCAGTATGACAAAGACAATCCAATCAAAAATACTAAAAAACACTCTCTAGTATATACTAAAACGAACTAAACAAATATCACTTAAATTAATAAAAATTAATTACAAAAATTTTATCGACTTCAAAATAGTAAAGCGAATTACTTTATAAAAGAAAACATGGATTGAACACGCAACCGTCAGATCTTTAGTCCGAAGCTCTCTCCCAACTGAGCTATCCTCGCTAATCGATAATTGTTGATAAATTTAACTAATAATTCATTAATTAGTAGTTCGGAAATCCATGCAATGCACGATTTTTTTTAACATCAATAAATGTAAACATATGATATTTAAAAAATAAACCGACGATATTATGCATTTGAAATACTCAATATTGAGAGTTATATGCCTAAAATTACTCCCATAATTTTGAAAATTAGCACCAATATATTATACATTATATTATATTCTCTATTTTACTCAATTTAACTATAAATAAATGCTAAGGAAAGATACTTTAATGGTAGTCATATTGTTCAAGATTAAATGTCATATCATTTTTTCTTTAGCCAATAATTGAGTTCCATTTGGCAAAAGCTCTTTTTAATCGTCACACTTGAAATTTTTCAAGCTTTTTAGTATGATGTATGATTTGACATACATTTTCCCATAACATATCATCAATGGCGAATTTAGGGCTCAAATTAAGTGAGAACACATGTATGACAAAAACATTCCAATTAAAAACACAAAAAAAAAAATCATAAATATATATGTTAAAAATTTATGTATTTAATTCAACCCTAAAAAATAATATTTAATATAATAGTCTATCTCATCGAATTTTCTTATTTTTCCATAAGTGACACTCTGAAATTTAAACTCGACATATTAAATAATTTAAAATATCACCAACAATAATGAATTAAAGTATCTCTGCATATCAAATTGCAATTAAGTAAAAAAATCCCACTTTTTCATAATTTCATTCTCCTCTAAATAAAAAAATTCAAATAAATGATCAAGAACATGCTTCAACTCTTCATTTAAAAAAGAGTTTTTTTTAAAAAAAAAACACCGCAACAATCAGTAAGTAATAATTAATAAATTATTTTTAAATATGTTTTATAAAATCATACCTTGAAAAGGTGAATAAAAATATCAAGAGATAAGAGTTACTTAAATAGCTTTTAGCTTAGTTGGTCATTAATATCCTCCTACAACATGTTTCAATACAAAAGATCTTAGGTTCAAATCATACAAATATTAATATTAATATCTCAAATTTAGTTTCAGTTTATAATTCAATCACATATTATCTTTATCTTATTTGAATGTTTTCGTTCAAATATTGTTATCATTATAATAAATTTTTAACAATTATTAATTGAATTAATTATTGCTACAAAATAAATCGAGTGATAAGAGAGTTTAATAACTCTAGAAAGCAAATATGTATTATAGGTTAACAAATGATGGTTATATAATATATATACAATGTATTTTAACATACAAATGGGATGATAGTAAAACAATAGACCTTTGCTTGCTTAATGGGTTGAATCATATATCAACTCAAATCAAAAGATGTTATAAATATTTTGTTTTCTAATTTCGTATATAAATTTCTGAATATCATATAAAAAATTCTTACTTAATTTCGTGACCAAGTTTCTATGTGAGTAATTTCATTAAAAGACGCTATTATTGTGTTTTTTCCTAACTTCTAATTTAAATTTTATGTATGTTATGTGAATGATTCTTTTTTTTTCGTTTTAAAATTTCTGTGTCAATATATTTTTATAATAAAATATATTATTAAGGAAATTCTCATAGTTTGATATAAAATATAATATTCTTGATTTACATTTAATAATAAATTGAGTTATTATCAAACATAATTTAAATATTGACAAAATATGTTAAAATGTTTGTTTCATAATAAAATGGTAATTAATTCCACAATTAAATGCCAAATATTAATAATATTAATTATTGTATTAGATAGGTCAGTCAATTTCAATTATCAATCTTAATTCTTCAAAAAAAAAGATGTTATAGATATGTTACACCCAAATTTCTTATATAAATTTATTAATATCATATAAAAGATTCTTACTTTATGTCGTTTTTAAGTTTCTGTGTAAGTAATTTCATTAAAAGATGCTATTATTATGTTTTGTTCTCTAATTTCTAACTTAAATTTTATGTATGTCATGTAAATAATTCTTACTTTATTTTGTTTTTAAGTTTTTATGTCAATATATTTACATATTAGAATATATGATTTAGGAAATTCACATGTTTTTTATGATACATAATATTCTTGATTATAGGTAATTGATTAACATTCAATAATAAATAGAGTTATTATCTAACATAATTTAAATATTGACAAAATATATTAAATTGTTTGTTTCTTAATAAAATTGTAGTTAATTTTATAATAAAATGGAAAATTTAAATAGTAATAATTACTGCATTAGATATGTTAACCAAATTCAATTTGAATTTCTTATTCAAATTTCTAAATATCATACAAAAGATTCTCACTTTATGTTGTTTCTAAGCTTTTGGGTAAGTAATTTCATCAAAAGATGTTAATGTAAATGTTTCTTACTTTATTTCGTTTTCACGTTTTTGTATCTAATCTTACTATCAACTGACTGAAATACTAAAATCTATTAATTAAACCTAAATATACATGAATTCAAAATTAAACCTAATCTTAAACTTTCCTTTTATTAAAAGGTTAATAAAGATATTTAAATTAAGGTTCATTAAACATAAATTTAATCATAGACTCAGTTTAATACAATTAATCACATAAATATCATTCTATACAACAAATTCGGATTAGCCACTCACTGCTAGAGAAAATTCTACCCACTTATCATGGAAACTTGTTGGGTTATTCCCTCCCACTTGGAGGAAGGCCCAAATTAATATATTTAATTATGGGCTTAATAAGAATGCGCTAATAATAGTAATAATATTATTATTATTTATTAATAATAAAAAAAGGGGTATACTATAAAAGGAAAAAAATAGGGCAGCAGCCTTTATTGGTTTTTGTAATTGAGATTGCGCACAAAACAGAGAAAAGAGAATCAGGCGCAGTAGGAGTGCAACGTAGCATTTTCGGTTCTTTCGGCGATCCGATCGAAGGCCATTCGTGCTCCGTTTTTCGTCAAATTTTGACATGGTGTTCCTATCTACCCAACCTACATATTCAACGGTTGGATTGTCGTTTTGTGCATTGTAAGTGGGTAATTTGTATTTTGCCCTAATTTTACCCTAATTGTTATTTTACCACTTTTGAGTGATGTTTTAGGGTTGTTTGGTGTTTGTATTACCTCTAGTATTGTCTGGAGAGGATTTTTGGTTGTACCCATTAATTTTATTGGTGATTAGTGGAAAAGTGTGGTACCACTTACGGTCCCGTGGTTTTTCCCGCATTGGGTTTTCCACGTAAATATCGTGTGTGCTTTATTTTTGCATTTTTACTTTATTGTGCTTGATTGTGGGATTATTATTGTTTGTTTGATTGGATTGGTTATTTTTGCTCATCTAACAACACAAAGGGAGAAAATGTGTGTATTATATCGCCTCTTTTCTCAACATAGTGGTATCAAGAGCTTGGTTTATATTTTCTTGGGTGATACTCTTGTGCTGGTTTATGATGGATGAAAAATCTAGTATGCACGGTATGATTTATTTGGACTCTGCCAATTACGCTGTGTGGAAAACTAAGATGGAAGATATTCTTTATGTGAAGGATTTGTATGAACCAATCTTAAATGAGACTATGCCCACTGGTCAAGATGGAAGTAAATGGAAAATTTTGAATTGGAAAGCGGTAGGAACCATTAGACAATTTGTTGATGTTAGTGTGCTCTAACATATTTCCAATGACACGAATGCTTATGAATTGTGGATGAAACTTGAGGCTATGTATGAGAGGAAGAATGCCTTAAGTAAAGCGTCATTGATAAGAAAATTGGTAAAGTTAGAATTTCACGATGGTAATAGCATGGTAGTACATTTGAATGATTTTCAAGGTTTGATTAATTAATTGTCTGCAGTGAAAATGTCCTTAGATGATGAGTTGCAGGCACTATTACTACTTTCCTCATTGCCAGAGAGTTGGGACACACTATTTGTATCACTTAGAAATTCTGCTCCTGATGGTAAGTTGACAATGGAGAGTGTCAAAGCTAGTCTGCTGAATGAAGAGACTAGGAGAAAGGAGATGGGTTCCTCCAACCATTCTGAAGCTCATTATGTTGCACAAGAGTCTAATAGGGGAAGAAGCAAAAATCGACCTTCTCGAGGTAGAGACAATTCCAGAGACAAGTCTAAATCCAAGGGTAAAATTATTTGTCATTACTGCGACAAGCCGAGACATATTAAGAGGTTCTACAGAAAGATGAAAAGAGACAAGTCAAAAGATAGAAAGGGTGATTCATCTGAGTCGAAGTCTTAAGAGAAAAATACTACAGCTCTAGCAATCAGTGATAATGATTTGCTCTTCATTGGTGATAAAGAGTGTTTGAATGTAGCAGGTGATGACTGCAATTGGGTGATTGATTCAGCTGCTTCGTATCATCTTACTTCGCATCAAGACTATTTCTCGTCCTACACTAGTGGTGATTTTGGTAGTATTAGAATAGGGAATGATGGGTCATCCAGGGTTGTCGGCAAAGACACTATTTACTTGGAGAGTTCCACCGGTTGTAAGCTGATTTTGAGAAATGTTAGACACGTTCCTGATATCAGATTGAATCTCATTTCTATAGGTAGACTTGATGAAGAGGGTTACTTCAGCCACTTCAATGATGGTAAGTGGAAGCTCTGCAAGGGGAATCTCATAGCAGCCCGAGGTAAGAAGCAAGGTTCTCTTTATATGATGCAAGCGAAGGTTTGCGCGGGTGAGGTAAATGTTGCAGATGAATGTTCTAGTGAGTTATGGCATAATAGACTTGGCCATATGAGTGAGAAAGGTATGCAGATTCTCTATAAGAAGCAATATCTCCCTGATGTCTCAGGTATGTCTCTTAGATCCTGTGTTGATTGTTTAGCTGGTAAACAACATAGGGTTGCTTTTCATTCTCGCCCCCCATCTACAAGAAAGTATCCTCTTGATCTTGTCCACACTGATGTATGTTCTATGGATGCTAAATACCATAGTGGTGCTCTTTACTTTGTTTCTTTTATTGATGATTATTCTCGAAAAGTGTGGGTTACTGTGTTGAAAACCAAGGATCAGGTACTTTCTGCTTTCAAGGAGTTTTAGGCTAGAGTTGAGCGAGAAACTGGTAGAAAGTTCAAGGTCGTGAGAGCTGATAATGGTGGTGAGTACAGAGGCCCATTTGAAAGCTACTGCAAGGGTCAAGGCATCAAGCTTGAGAAAACAGTTCCAAAGACACCTCAATTGAACGGAGTTGCAAAGAGGATGAACAGAACAATTGAAGAAAAAATCCGATGTATGCTCTCTCATGCAAAGTTGTCTAAGTTTTTCTGGGCAGAGGCATTGGTTACAGCTGTGTACTTGATTAACCTTTCACCTTCAAATCCTCTTGATGGTGATGTTCCTCAGAAATTTGGACCGATAAAGATGTCTCCTACACGCACATGAGGGTATTTGGATGTCGTGCTTTTGTTCACATTCCTAGAGATGAGAGATCCAAGTTAGATAAGAAGACAAAGCAGTGTATATTCTTGGGGTACTCTGAAGATGCTCTTGGGTACAAGTTATGGGATCCAGTAGATAGGAAAGTTCTCAGAAGTAGAGATGTTGTGTTCTTTGAAGATCAGACTATTGAAGATATTGAAAAGCCAAAGCAACAAACATCCTCTCATACTCCAATCAATTTTGATCCAGTCTTACCGCAGATGACTCCTAGAGTTGAAGGGGGAGATATTCAAGATGATGATGACAATATTGGTGATGATGGTCATGATGATCAACCTGAAGTTGAGCCTCCAGTTGTTGAACCGCAACCACAGCCTAATGATGTGAGAAGAACTACTAGAGGACCACGTCCTTCTACGAGGTATCCTACTACAGAGTTTGTGTTACTAATTGATGGGGGAGAGCCAGAAGACTTTCAGGAGGCTATGTCACATGAGAAAAGTAAGGAGTGGTATAATGCCATGCAAGATGAGATGAATTCCTTGCATGAGAATCACACTTATGATCTGGAAAAGTTACCTAACGAAAAACGAGCACTCAAGAATAAATGGGTGTTTAAGTTGAAGCACGGAGAAGATGGTCAACCACCTAGGTTCAAGGCTAGGATTGTTGTGCAAGGCTATGAACAGAAGAAGGGGATTGATTTTCATGAAATTTTCTCTCCAGTGGTGAAGATGTCTTCAATCAGAGTTGTACTTAGTTTGGCTGCCAGCATGAATTTGGAGATTGAGCAACTTGATGTGAAGACTACTTTCCTCCATGGTGACCTAAAGGAGGAAATTTACATGGAGCAACCTGAAGGCTTCGAGGTCAAGGGAAAGGAGAAACTTGTGTGTCGCTTAAAGAAGAGTTTGTATGGTCTTAAGCAAGCGCCTCGGCAATGGTACAAGAAATTTGAGTCATTCATGGTTGATAATGACTTCCACAAGACATATGCTGATCATTGCGTGTTTGTGAAGAATTTTGCTGAAGGTGACTTTCTCATTCTCTTGTTATATGTTGATGATATGTTGATTGTTGGTCGTGATTCCAATAAGATTGTTGACTTAAAGGCTAGTTTGAGCAAGTCCTTTGCTATGAAGGACCTTGGCCCTGCAAAACAAATTTTAGGCATGCGTATTTATCGTGATAGGAAAAATAAGAAATTGTGGATATCACAAGAGAAATACATTGAAAAGGTGCTTAAAAGGTTCAATATGAACAATGCTAAGCCTGTGTGTTCTCCACTGCCAGTGCATATGAAATTGAGTTCCAAACAATGTCCTACAACAGATGAAGATAAGAAAAAGATGAAAAATGTGCCTTATTCATCCGCTGTAGGTAGTTTGATGTATATACTATGGTATGTACTAGGCCTGATATAGCTCATGTTGTTGGGGTAGTTAGCAGGTTTATGTCTAATCCTAGAAAGGAGCATTGGGCTGCAGTTAAGTGGATTCTAAGGTATCTCAGGGGCACTTCTAGAGTAAGTTTATGTTTTGGTCCTGGCAAACCTGTGTTCGATGGTTACACAGATGCTGATATGTCAGTTGATATTGATTCTAGTAAGTCTACTTCTGGTTACATGATGACGTTTGCAGGGGAGCTGTTTCTTGGCAATCTAAACTGCAAAAATGTGTTGCTCTATCAACTACTGAGTCAGAGTATGTGGCAGCTGTTGAAGCTGGTAAAGAGTTAGTGTGGATGAGGGACTTCCTTGAGGATTTGGGTTTGGAGCAAGACGATTTTTTGTTACATTGTGATTGTCAGAGCGTCATTCACCTAGCTAAGAATGCTACCTATCATGGTCGAACGAAACATATACGAAGGAGGTATCATTGGATTCGAGATCAGATAGAACAAAAAATATTTGAGATTGTGAAGATCAGTACTCATGAAAATGGATCAGATATGTTGACGAAGATCCTTCCAAGAGACAAGTTAGAGGTGTGCCGTTTGAAAACGGGACTTGTCATACCCCCCAAGTTGGAGTGAGGGGGAAATTTGTTGGGTTATTCCCTCCCACTTGGAGGAAGGCCCAAATTAATATATTTAATTATGGGCTTGATAATAATGGGCTAATAATAATATTATTATTATTATTATTTATTAATAATAATAAAAAAAAAAGGGGTAATACTATAAAAGGAAAAAAATAGGGCAGCAACCTTTATTGGTTTTTGTAATTGAGATTGCGCACAAAACAGAGAAAAGAGAACCAGGCGCAGTAGGAGTGCAACGTAGCATTTTTGGTTCTTTCGGCGATCCGATCGAAGGTCATTCGTGCTCCGTTTTTCGTCAAATTTTGACATGGTGTTCCTATCTACCCAACCTACCTATTCAACGGTTGGATTGTCATTTTGTGCATTGTAAGTGGGTGATTTTTATTTTGCCCTAATTTTACTCTAATTGTTATTTTACCACTTTTGAGTGATGTTTTAGGATTGTTTGGTGTTTGTATTACCTCTAGTGTTGTCTAGAGAGGATTTTTGGTTGTACCCATTAATTTTATTGGCGATTAGTAGAAGAGTGTGGTACCACTTACGGTCCCGTGGTTTTTTCCTGCATTGGGTTTTCCACGTAAATATCGTGTGAGCTTTATTTTCGCATTTTTACTTTATTGTGCTTGATTGTGGGATTATTATTGTTTGTTTGATTGGATTGGTTATTTTTGCTCATCTAACAACACAAAGGGATAAAGTGTGTGTATTATATCGCCTCTTTTCTCAACAAAACTAACATAAAAATAATAAGAGCAATTTGCAAAACAGCCTTAAGTTTAGGGCTTTGGTGAATTACAACATTAAAGTTTGTTTTTTGCGAATTACTGCCTTAAAAGTATCAAAGTCTACACCATTCCGACCAAGTGATCCTTGACCAATCCAAATGACTGTTGATCATTACTAATCACCATTGACTTTTGTTA